>NC_031783.1:2313562-2435808 GCF_001522545.3 Parus major
AGGGAGGGGGCGCTGGGCCCTTCGCTCCCCGCCCCGAGCCCTCCTCCCTGCGGCCTGCGGCGGCCCGGCATGGGGGAGCGGGGGCGGCCGGCCGGGCACTGAGCGGCGCTGTTGGGTTCCCGTGCGGCGGAGGAGCGGGGACAGCGAGCTCGGCCCCCCCCGAGCACCCCCGGACAACGATCACCGGCTCCGCCGCTTCGGCCACCATGGCGGAGAACTTACTCGACGGGCCGCCCAACCCCAAGCGAGCCAAGCTCAACTCGCCGGGCTTCTCCGCCAGCGATAGCACAGGTAAGGCCGCGGGGGTGGGTCGGGCGGGGCTCTACGGCGGTTCTCCCCCCACACCCCCCCGCCCTTACCGCCCCGCCGGAGGGGGGGCCGGGGGGGACCGCCCGCCCTGCCGCGGTTCCTGGCGGGGCTGGGTTGGGCCTCCCGCAGTCGAAGTTACCGGGCGGGACCCGTACGCCAAGTACCGTCCCGGCTATAAATAGCGGTTGGAACGAGACGTTTTTGAGTTGGGTTTCCCTTCTATTCCTCCATCACCTTCGTTTTTAGTGCCTCGGTTTGGGTGATGGGGGTGTACAGGTGAGTGGGGTGCGGGTAGGGAAGGAGAAGGGCCAGGTTTGGGAAGCACCGACCATCCTGCTTATTGTACAATCGTGGAATGGTTCGGGTTGAAAGGGACCTTCAACCCCGTCTTGTTCCATCTCCTGCCATGGAGAACACCTTCCACTATCCCAGGTTGCTCTAAGTCCCGTCCAGCCTGGCCTTGGTCATTTCCAGGGATGGGGCAGCCACAGCTTCTCTCGGCAGCCTGTGCCAGGGCCTCATTGCCGTCAAAGGAAAGAATTTCTCCCCGATCCCGAGTCTAAATCTACCCTCCTTCAGCTTAAAGCTGAAGGTGCCTTCTTGGAAGCGTGGTTGAGGTTTCTATCTACCCCTTAAACCCCACAGATTACCCACAACTAATAGCCCTATACAGGCTTTTTCACTGTGCCCCTGTGTGTGACACACTACGGAATAAAAACTCCTTAATAGCTTCTTACTCATAGAATTATTTGGGTTAGAAAGGACCTTGAAGACCATCTGGTTCTACCCTCCAGTTAATACTTCGTGATTTTTTTCTACTTCCCAACCTGAAGTTTTAAGGCATTTGTCTTAAACTGTTTCAAGCATATTTCCTTTAAAGCCCAAACGATTTGCAGATAATAATTGAAGTTGTGGGGTTGCTCGTATGCTGAAATGCCCCGCAGCCTGGCAGTCACTGTGACTTGTCGGTGTCGTGTAGTGTCTCTGGCATGCCTTTTTCTTCAATTGTGATGGGTTTGTAGATAATAAAACACCTCAAAATGTCTCGTTTCCAGCCAGCGTGTGCCTGTTGTAAATACACACGTGTGTGCACAAGAGCATGTGTGCCTGGACCGGCCTTTCCCAGTGTTCCGACTGTTTCAATCCCTGAAAGAGTGGTTTCAGAACACAAAGTCTGTTGGACTTGAATTTCTGCTTTCACAGATTAATGAATCTTGTGGAAAGGATAGTGATAAGTTAATCGTGCTATGCCTGCTGTTTTCATAGACTGAAAAAAAATACTACTATAATTGAGCTGATAAATTCTGTGGGTTTTTTCGTCTTGCCCAATCTGCATTTGGCAACAGTTTACGGATGCTTCAGTCCTTTAGGGGCTTTTTATGGAAACCTTTACTTCCCAGCCTGCAAATAAATGAAACAAGTGAGAAAGAAACAGTATCGAATAAGAATTGTCTAGGTGAGGTCTTGTGATTGAGCCGTGTTAATCCCTTGTGTGGAAGCGCTGGAATATATGGAAGGCTGATACACCAGTTGCTGTGAAATGCTCTTTGTAACTCAGGACAAATACAGTTTACAGATCTTTAATTCTTCAGCGAGACATTTTAGACTCTCCTGGTAGCCAGTGCCTTGGTTTGTTTTTTTTTTTCCTTTCTTCTTTCTTTTTTGAAGTTCACTTGGGCTGTTCTGGAATGCTTCAGTCTTAATTACGTCCTGTTCAGCAAGTTCTCGTGTGTCTCGAGGAGCTCTGTGTGGTGCTGGATGTGTGAACTCCAGCATCTGCAGAAAGTTCTGCAGGGCTCAAGGGGCCTGGGGGTACTGGGGTGGCAAACCCCAAGGTGTATTCTGGACAAGCGTGTCCATGGAGTTCTGTCATCGTCCTGGTCTTCCATAGGCAAAAGTACCTCTGCCAAGGGTGTGGGTAATGTCTGTGCACTTAGAGAGGGTTGTTTTTAGGAAAAGCACTTCTAAGTTTGTTGCCAGCAGTTAATGCTGCTTGTTGAAGGATCGCCGAAGGTTTCTGTGCATTGTAGCAGGCAATATAAATAGTTGGAGTAGTGATTGCTGTCAAATGCCTGCTCCTGGAACTAAACCAGGCTTCTCCTTGGTGCTGGAGCTTAAATGGAAAAGTTCTGTTGCAACCTGGAGAGTGGTCTTTGTAATCAGGGCAGCCTGGGGAGATGGGTCTGAGGCTTTTGCCCTGGATGAGCTGTGAGTTGAGCAGAATTCTGTTCTGTTGAACAGAATTGTAATTGCAGTGGTTGCTCCACGCTGGTGGGTGCTGCAGCTGCCGTGAGCGGGACGTGCTTTCCCAGCCGCCGCTGCGCTGGGCCCGGCTGAACAGTTCGGCTCAAGCCTGCAAATGCTCACACCCGAGGCTCTGAAGGCAGGCCTGAACATCGGGCAGAAAGCAACTGCTCTCCTCCTTGTTTATATTTCTCTTGATGCTTTGATGCGGTGATGTTAAGCAACTCCTTTTGTCAGGGTAAGTTTTAGGTGTCTTTAATCTTTCTGATAAAAATAGCTCCTCAGCTTACCAGGGCAAAGTTTGTGCTGTTGAAATTGGTCTGCTTACCTTCTGAAAATACGGCCTTTTCTGTTAAACCTAAGCAGCTGAATCCAGTGTCTGATCTTGCAGAGATGAAAGGATAACAGAAATGGGTGCTGTGACCATCGTTAAGTTTCATGATAGTCCCATTTTGCAGTTGCCCCGCTGCTCTTTGTATCAATAAGGAAGGTTACGACTCCTGGCTGTTAACTTTGCTTGCCATTGCTGTGCTGTATTGAACGAGCTGACTCCTGTGGTAAAATGTCCGTGGGAAAGATTTTTCCTTGTCTAGCCAGGTAGGAGTAGTGCTTTTGTCTAATTACTGCTTTATTGGATACACGGGCGTTTTCAGACCTAAACATTTGTCTCCTCTGTGGCTGTTGTGAGATGTTCTCATCCAGCACCGCAGAATAAACAAGGGACTCCTACAAAAAGTAGATTTACAGTAACTTTGCTTATGGCAGTGTGTTATTTCAGTGCTGAGTGTTGTGATTGTTTTGCACATTGCTGGCATTGGTCCTTCAGCAGATATACAGAGACCTGGCAGTGGTCTTGGGCTGGTTGGGAAAAACGTGCCTGAATGGAGCAGCGGCACAGCTGGAGGTGTTCAGGGGCCCCTGGACTGTGGTCCCTTCTGCAGGTAGCTTGGTGAGGGTCTGGGTTTCACTAAAGTCGTGCTTCTGTCTGCATTCATTGTGTTCCCTGCAGCTTCTGCTGCTGTGGTGCTGCGCCAGTTCCAGAAACAACACGGCATAATCTGGGCCAGAGCAGAGGGTGTCCCTGACGGCATCAGGAGTTAACAAATTCTTAAAGTAGGTGAAGTTGGGAAGAAGGTGAGCTGGGCAGCTTCCAAAGTCCATTAGAGCTAGGTTTTTCACTTCACACTTCCTTGTGTAGGGGGTTTTGTTGATTTTTGTTTCTTTCTTCCTCCGTAAATTCTGATCCTGCCTGGATTAAGCCGTGTTGCTGCTGCTGCAAAAGCTGTGGGCCAAGCTCCCCGATAACTCCTGTTCTCTTCCTGGCCCATGGATTGGCACCCAGGGCCTGGATTTTACACTGGGGAAAGGCTGGCCCTGCTGCACGTGCCTCTGTACGTGCCGAGATAAGTAGATCTCTGGCTGACTCCCAGCCAGCCACAGAACTTCGCAGAAGGGAGTTCGTGTCGATGCGCAGCCTGATTTGATCCTGCTCTCCTGCCAAAAACCAGATAGGTGTATTGCAGTGGATTTAGGTTTTAGTTTGAAAAGAGGTGGACAAAACCAAAGTAGCTTAAGGAAAGACAGCAAGGTTTTCTAAGCTTGTGTTCACATTCTTAGCAGAGACTTCAGATGGAGTGACGTCTCGGTGATCTAAACCCAGATTTTGTTTGGGCACGTGAAAGCATTAGTGTGGATGTTTCAAAGGGTTCATTCCTGCGTGGCTGAAAAGCTTCATGGAAGCCTCTGTAATCAGTCTGCTCTTGTTTTGTATGATACCTGCAGAACTGGAGTGTCATGTGTGTGCTGTGGCAGTAAGAACCACAGTTACACACGCGCTTTCTTGTTCTCTCCCTGGAACAAGGAAAAGGATAATTAAATTAAGTGAACACACTCTCATTTATAGGCAGAAAATTTAGGGAAGAAATTCACTTTCTGAAAAGCTGTAGGTGAAGGAGTGTACGTAGTTGTAATTATTCCACGGGAATGTCCTTTTTGTTTAGTTTTTTGTTTGTTTTGTGGTACTTGTGCCCTAACTATCTGGGATGGGAAAAACGAGCTGGGATATTTCATGGCTATATTGTTTCTTGTGGAATACTTCATGGTTATATTGTTTAAAACTCATGGAACCGTGGGGGTGGTGAATGGAAGAGGCTGATGCCAAGCAAGATGTTTACTTTGAGCTAGAAGCTTGATCCAAACTGTTTTGGTTTTTTTCACCTGAAGTGACTGACCTGCATAACTTGATGCCAGCATTTGTGATCTGGGAGGACAGGAGATTTGTGAGATTAGAAATAGGCTCATTTGTAGAGTCTAGCACAGCTAATTCTTACCAGTTCCTGAGGCATTGCTGATAGCAGGGTATTGTCTACTTTCTCAATGTTTGTGGGCTTTTACAGGTTTTTCCAAGGAGTTTGACACTCATGTCTGTGTGGGATGAAAAGTTGAGCAGATGATCTGCTAGCCTGATCATATGTGACAGTCCACAGTCCTACCATTTTACCCATTCCTTTGTTTTTTGAAATCCATACTTTGAGAATTTCACTTCAAACTTATTCCCCCTCCAGTGACTTAAAGTTAACTAGGAAAATGCTGTCATGTGCTATGACATAGAGCTTCTGGAGAAGCCCTTCCAGCAGCAGGCAGGAATAGAGGCTGTGTCTTTGCTGTACTCCAGAGATCTCTTGGTAGCTTGTGAAATGATTCCCAGTTTTCTGCTGCAAATTATTCACTTTCTTTTTTGGCTGGACATTCCTTGAAGTCATCGTCCAGTGCCATTAATTATTTTTACAGCAACATGCTGTGCTTTTTTATTATACCTGCAGCTTCACATTAAAAACCCCCACATATTCTTAGTGTTTATCTTTATTAGATATTTTGCTTACTGTTGCTGCCTGCTAAGAGAGAACATGAAAAACACCTACTGACAAAATACTGCAGGTTAATGTGAAATCAGGGTGGAGGGGGTAGTTGAAAAACCCAATTTGAAAAATTCTGGGGTTTGTTCTTATGAAGTGAAAAAACATGAGATAAGTTAGAAATTTGACACTTCCACCCTAATTTGGTTTACACTTTCAAGAAATTTTGCTTTGTAAATCTTCCTTTTAACATATGTTATGTTTTCCATCTGTCTTTTCAGATGTCTAAGATGCAGAGAGAACCTAAATTGTTTATTTGGAAAACTCTTTGATAAAGATGCTTCAACAAATACTATTAAGTATTTTGCAGAATCATAAGTGTGAATTAAAAGAAAACTGCAACTTCTATTAGCAGTGATAATTATAACTCATAATTTAAATCTCTTAAAATACTCTTCCTTTCTTGCTTTCTTATTTGCTACCATCAAGAAATAAGGATCTTATTTATGACACTGGATAAATATCTTTGGTTTGCAGTTTGTTTGTGGATATATTTTTACTTATGTATCTGTAAGTCTGTAAAATAATCCTCCACTTCCCTGCTGGTCACCTTTAGTGCTGTGAAAGCTTCCTTGGGAAGACAGCATTGGGAAAAGTTGTTATTCCCTGGATGTCTGTTCCTCCCAGTCTCCTGGGCACATCATTTTCCTGCTGCAGCTGGACATGGCAGAGCCAGGAATCAGAGCTGGAGACCTTCTGCTGCAGAGTGAGAAGTAAAATGGGACATGAGATTGCAGCCCCTGTCTGTGTGTGTGTCACCAGGAGAGCACGAGCTGCTCCCTGGCTCTGCCCAGCTTTGCTAGCTGGGTTAGTGGGTGTTGCTGATGACATCACTTCTGTGTCATCTCTTGCGTAGTGTCATCTCGTGCAGAAAAGAGATGGGGAAATTACCAAGTGGCTTGAGTTGAGTAAATACTGAGTATGAGTCTGGTTTGGAATAGCTGTGAAATTTTTTCCTAAGTTCATAAGCTCCCTAAAGGAAAGTATTAATGAGAATGGTTCAAAACAGGCACATCTCACTGAAACCAGTGCTTTAAAGACTCATGAGGGAGTTGGGTTTTTTGGTATTGTCAGTTACAGTTGGAAGCTTTTTTAGCCATAAATATACAAAAATCGTTAGTTTTAAGTGCCTGTCTGCTCTTGCTTCCTCATGCATGTTTGGTTTGTTTTGGGTTGTATGTCCTTGCACAACTGAATTTGAGTTGCCAAACAGAAGACAGTTCCCTTAAATTTGGTATCAGAAATACGGAGGAAAAAGTGTCATTAAAAAGACTGGAATATATACTTTCTGCAGCTTTGATACATCACAGAGGAGACCCTAGACTTGCCTGGTACATGATAATGTTGCTTAGTTTTTTTCTCTTGTTTTACAGTATTACTTCAAGTATATATTTATATATTTCACTCTTCCAAGAATAGGCCTTTTCTGTGGTTGTGTTGGAGAAGCTGTGTTAAGGTGGGAATTTTCATAGAAAGACTCGTGTAGCTGAAGGGAGCTCCTGAGCCAGAGCTGAGCTCGAGTTCTCACCACTGACACTGTCAGTCATTGTGGGCAGCACAAGGAACTGAACACTTACAAACCTGAACCACCTGTGTTGGCAAGACATTCACTAAGAAGTCTCTGGCCAGGGAATGTCATAGCTAAAGTTTGTTTGTCAAGATAATTTGTGTCCTTGTGTGTTATGTGTCGTTCCTTTCCAGGTGGGCACTGAGGGTGGCACAGCCGTAAGAAAAGCTGTGGGTCTGGCAGCTGATGAAGTCAACTCAAGGCAGCCACAAGCAGACACTGGCTTGGTACAGACTGTGCATTTCATGCTGATTTAAGCAAGTGCCCACTATTAATTACCAGACTCTCAGATGATTCCTTTTAAAAGGGTCATTCTGAACTTAAATGTTCTGTTGGCTGTTAAATTTGAGCAAAAGGCACGGTGTGTGTGTTTGTGATAGGATGAGAAGGCAGTCTCGCTTCTGTTAATGTGCTCCAAGAACCTTAAAGTGTTTCATCTTCATCAGGATGATCTTGTGAATGAGAGGCTGATGTTCCCAGTGTGGTGTCTCCCAGTCCATAGGCAGATTGTCTTCTCTTCCTTCTGTCAGGGTTTCTCTTCTTGTGGTAAATTATAGAAAATAGTGAAGATACCTTGGGAAACAGGAGGAAGAATGATTTTGGAGAGGGGCAGAGGGAGGCGAAGGCAATCCATCATTTGCCACCTGATGCTTCTAAGAGCAGACCAGAGTGAGCACTGTTGTTGGGATGCTTCTGCCATGCACCTTGGCTTTATTCCCTTCTGGGAAGAGATCAAAGACTAGCTTCTTATCTGGGTATTTTTCGTATTTGCTTCTTTATATAAACCTTAATTCCAGATGCAAGGGCCATTTAACGTGCTCTCATATATTACTTTGTAATTGATAAGGAAACATTTGAGTAATCTGTGATTTATTCTTTATGAAAGAATTGAATAATCCCTAAATCCACCAGTTTATTTCTGAAATAAACCAGTATCTCAGGTTTTTCAAGATTTTTAACACAGGTGGTATTGTCACTATGAAAACAGCAAAAGAAAGATGGTGGAGACAACTTGGAAAGTACAGCAAGAGAGAACCTTGAGGTTATGACATCGTGATACAAAACATGGAAGGAGAGGCTGGGGAGTAAGCCTGGTGTGACCAAGGAAGAATCTCAGTTTACACTACACTCCTTTCATGGAGGTGAGGAGGAGCACAGGGACAGAACAGGTTGTTTTTCCTGTATCAGGTGGTACTTGTTATCACACCTTAGTGGTGGTATAAAGGATGTGGATATGTGCATTTTCCCATCCTGGCTCTTGTGTCTGCTGGTGGATCTGGTGTCAGGAGGTGAATCAGGAATACAGGTAGTATTGCACTAGAGGTTAGAAGAGAACTGATTTATTTTTTTTTTCATTAGTTTCATGATTTGTTTGTGTAACAAGCTTCACTTAGTTGCTGAAGTGTTCACAAAATAGATTGGGGGAGATATGAGGAGCTGTCTCTAAAATCCCAGCCACAGGGAAGCCAGAGAAGGCAAGTGTCAAACCCATTTTCAAAAAGGGTTAAAAGACAATAGTCAGCTGCAGACTGTTGAACCTCCTATCCATCACTGGGAAGGTCATGGAGGAGCTGGAATGAATTCAGTGAATCGCTGCTCAGGAGATTGGGGGCTGGAGCATGAGCCCTTTGAGAGGAGGTGAAGGGCTGGGCTGCAGACAGACCTGATGTCCCTTCCAACCTGGGTGTCTGTGGGCCTGTCAACAGGAGAGATATGTGATGATGGTTCCAATGAATGTTCTAGAGATAAGTCCCAGGGATTCCAAAAGGTGAGGTTCATATCAACATATTTGAGTTTTGACAAGTCCAGTGACTTAGGAACAAGCGACCCAGACTGTATTCCTTTCTCATCCCAAATGAAAGTAGTTTAAATGATCAGGCAGGTAGAAATTTAATTCAATATTCAAATCTCTTATTGAAGCCATAAATTGTTGAGACTCATCCAGATCCTTGATATTGGATCTCTCTTTCCTTCTCATCACCCTCCACCCAGCCATCAGGGTCTGCTTAACCCAGCCAGGTCCCTCATCACCATCATTCTCAACCTGGTTGTTAAACATGGTGTTTGGAGGAAGTGATGCTGCTCTGCTGAAAGCCAAGGTCAGATGCATGTCAGTTCCCAAGCTTTCCATGTCTTCTTAGGGAAAATCACAAATCTAAAGTTTCCTTACTGGAAATTTTAAATTTTCCATGAACACATTGTTTAATTGTTCTAAAATGTTAAATGCAATAATTGTCTTTTGTGAAACGATAAATTACAGAATCCTCAAACCTCGAAAGGAAGTTGGGATGGACATGGTAATTGCTTACTGTGCCACACAGTGTGGCTATTGAGGGGAGCTACCTGACAGTGAATTTTAGGGAATGGCTGGAGCTCTGAACTGTTGAGGCTTTGTCTGCTGGGGTCTGGCATGATTGAAAGAAGCCTTACAAAACAAAATTGGGCTCACTGAAATGTAACAGCTATGTTGGCATGAAAGAAAGGCACGGTGAAAATACTGCTTGTGTGCTGGACTTCAGTGTCTGCTCTGTGCCATGAGCAGTCAGTTTGTGACAGGAAAACTCCCAGTCACGTCTCAAGCAAAGATTATGCTGTAAAAAATGAAACTGAATTTGATAGTTCTCCTTCTGCTTGCTGAGAGATACATTTGAGATAATAAGTCACATAATGAAACACCTTAGGATGTTTGTCACCTCTCCAGGCTGAGCTGAAGGGGAAAAATGGTGACATTAAAACAAGTTAATTGATTGGATATGTATATTAGGAAAGTCTTGTGGTAACAGTCACAAGCAGTTGTACAGATGAGAATGTCCTGCCTTCAGGATGCAGCACAGTTTTGGGGTTTTTTCTTCTGAGAAGCCCTAGAAGGAAACAGAACATCTTTTTTTTTTAAATTCTGGTTGCTGAAAGTGTTGTCCAGGAAGGCAGAAAACTGACATTTAAGCTCATAAGACTGAAATTAGGAGAGAAAGTGTCTCAAGTGTGGTTATCTTCTATGTGTGAAAATAGCTGCTCAAAGAATGCAGAATGCTCAAATTGGAAGAAGAGCCCTTTGGAAAGAGTGGGGGTGTGGTTCTTGCCTAGTGCTTTTCCATGCCTTCCTTCCAGAAAACGTAATCTCTGGTTTTTTGGTGCTCTGCTGCTGTTAAGAGGACGTTTGGGTTTATGTGACAGAGGTAATGAAAGGTGTGAGGTTTAGGATCAGAAGTGCTGTGTTAGAGACAAGACACAGCGAGGTGAATCTCCACAGCCTTAATCAGCTCTGCTGCTTCCTGAGCGCTGAATTAAAGGTATGTGCTGGATGGGATTTGGGAATCTGTTCTCCTTTAAAATCCAGACCACTTTTCCTGCTCTGATGTGTGCTGGGTGCGTGGCAGGTTTGAGGATGGAGCAGGTTAAAGCTCGGTGGGACTTCTCAGCAAAGGTGTTCCCTGACCATGGCTTCAGGTAACTGCACACAAAAGCATCCCTCAGTTTTTAGCCTCTTGGTAGCTGCCTTTGAGAAACAGTTGAAGCATTGAGAATGGGATCAATTCTGTTCTTCTTGTGAGGATGGAGGGACTGCAGTTGCTTTTCATTTCTCTGTCAGTAGAAATGGGCCATGTTCATATTATGGCAGATTTTTATATGTGTGTAAATATATTTATTCTTTTTATAACTGCCAAGACAATCTCTTATCTTTATGGATTTGTTGCAGACATGCTCAAGTAGATTTTTGTTTTCTGTTGTATTTTATAACCGTTGTAAAATGTGCCTTGTGTTGCTGTTTTTAATGTGCATGACTCTGATGAAATATAAAAGAAGATGATTAATCATTGTATGAACAATTGAATTCTTGGTGAATTTTTACAGGACCATTGTGTTAAGTTGTTTACCTGCTTTTTATTTTCCTGCTGGCAGAGCTGTACATTTTCCATGTCTAACCTTAATGTACAGCCTTCTTACAGGAGCTTAGGAGTGGTAGATTATTTCAGGTTTAAAGTGGCAGTGTTCCCAAATGCTTTCTTCACTCTTTTTTTTGTAAACTGCAAAAACATTTCCAGTTCTTGGCTCTGGCAAGACTGAGAGAGTCCAGCCAGCCAAGCAAAAAAACAAATCGAGCATTTATACTCCAGCATCCCATTTTGAAATACAGCTGGAAAAAACTACTCTTTAAGCCACAGCAACATCTTCCCTCTTCATATTCTGTCTCTTCTTCTGTGCCCCTGTCCCTGAACCCACATATTGTCCATGAAATATTAACAATTTTGCTGCAAAAAGCTTGGAAGAACACCTTTCTGTGGGATTCACAGAAGTTGTGTGAACAAACACTGTAAACTTTGAACTTGGGGAATGCTGGGGTGCTGAGAGCAGTTTTAACAAAGCCAAAGCCTCAGCCCTGGCCCTCTGTCTCACCCTCGGTGATGGGCAGGCAGATGGCTTTGGTCAGGCTCCAGCTCCTGCCAGTGACAGAGCTTCCCAGAGCTTCCCAGCATTCCAGGCTGAAATAGGGAAATCTTGGAAGAGGGAAAGTCGAGCTAAAAAGAAGTGGCAGAGTGCAGCATGGTCAGTGTGGAGTAGTTGTGTGGGAAAGAGGAGAGATGAAGCGATCATGGAGTCAAAGGTACACCAGGAATTTTTCTAGAAGACAAGCAAGAAAGATAAACTCAAGACCTGAAGGAAAAGGCAGCAAGTAAGGGAAATTAAAAATACTTGAATGAATCTTGCTGAATGAAATGTTAGCTTTTCCTTGCCTGCTTAGAAAGGATCAGGGGCTCTGTTTTGAGCAGGGTGTATTTGTCACGGCAGACATCGTGCAGTCCTGGAAGGATTATTGACTCCAATAGGTGATGGTGGCAGGGTGTGATTCCCTGAAGGAGGTGGTGTTTTGAGTGCCTCAAACCAGCCAGAATTTAATGTTTTTGTCTTTGCTTACCGTGCCTGTTGGTGTAATTCACTAGTCATTGCAAGTCTGGCCATTTCTATTAGTTTTTCTTCAGTTAGGTTGAATTGGAAATGCACATGCTGATGAAATGCATGATATTAAAATGTACTGAGATGGCTTGGTGATGCATCTGTGCTTTGTGAAACAGTTTATGTGTTGCTTGAGGTTTGTTGTTTCTTTCCAATGTACCATCTTATATCATTTTTTCAGCCTGGGTCTTGCACCAACTTTTTGTGCTTGAAGTGCGAATTAAACTTTAAAACAATAAGCTTTTGGAATGTCCTTCTGTAGTAAAGAGCTCTTGCTTGCTCTAACCTGGAAAAAATGTGGTTTGTTGCTCAGTGTGAAGGACTGAGGTTTGTCAGGGCTGCCTTGGGGGACAAAATAAAGTTTTCACACATTTATGTTACATTGAGAGATGATTGTTCACATCCTTGGACTGGAAAACTCTTCCAAGATGTGTTGCATGTTTGAACAGCTACTCTGGTGCATTGAGGCTGGTCTGCCTAGATATTTATAGATATTAATGTATGTGCCTGTCCTTAAGTCTTCAAATATGTAACTTTTGTGGAAGTACCTATAGACAGTGAAATAACAGTCTGGTTTTTAGTTACATACTAAAATAATCTTGTTACACAGATGCTGCTTCTGATGTGCAATAAAATATTTTAGTGAACCTGAATTGGTCCTTTAAAGGAAAAAAAAAGAAAAAAAAAGCCCCACCACTTTTTTATTAGTCTGGATGTTGCAGCCAGGCAGAGCTGTTCCTTCAAGTGGCTTAATGAAGATTTGATTGATTTATTTTGCTCATCTGGAGAGTGTGTGGATTACCTCTGTCAATATTGGGCATGATAAATGAGGGCTGGGCACTTACAGAGCAATTTGAATTATTTGAGCTGTTCAGGAATCGAGCAGTGACTCGATTCAAGAGGCATTACAAGGAGAAAATGCTGAGTGCCTTTTGGGATCTTCTGAGGTAGAAGATCATGGTGCAAATCAATAAGTAGATACTGATCCTAAATGTCTTTATATGTGAGACTGGGACCAAACTGCTGGGGAAATCACTGCTCTTTGGTGAAGTTTTGAAGCAGTGCTGGAAGATGTTCTCTGGTCATGTGCACACATAAATGACAGGGTTGAGGTAGAATTGGTGGGTGAAATGTGGTGGCTTGGGATTACAGAGGAGGTTGGAAAAGGTGATGTAATTGCTCTTTTGGGAGAGTAAATCAATAGGAAAAAAAAATCTGTTTTTATTTCTGCCTTCATCTTTTAGCCGAAACAAGGCAAATTTAAACGTTAGATTAGATCATTGTATTCATGCCACTTTAGTTTTTTAAAGCTTTGTTTTGCCAAAATTCCTGCCAGAAAACCTGTTTATTGGCCAGTGCTGTAGCCTGCATGGTTGTGTGTGCACAGTGTGTGATGACTGTGCTCAGAAAGGCTCTGGAGTTCATATCACAGGGACCCTCACTCACTTCTTGGTCTTGGGCAAAGACATCCTGAATGCCTGTCATTGTTAACACTAGTACAAAGTAGAAGAGATTTTAGCTACTCATTTGTTATGTTTTCTCACCCACGTTTCTGTTTTAACTTGTAGATTTCGGATCTTTGTTTGACTTGGAAAATGATCTTCCTGATGAGCTGATCCCCAATGGCGAGTTGGGCCTTTTAAACAGCAGTGGGAACCTCGTTCCAGATGCAGCTTCCAAACACAAACAACTTTCTGAACTTCTGAGGGGAAGCAGCGGCTCTTCCTTAAACCCAGGAATTGGCAATGTGAACTCGAGCAGCCCCGTGCAGCAGGGAGTTGGTGGTCAGGTCCAAGGGCAGCCGAACAGCGCGAACATCGGGAATCTGGGTGCAATGGGTAAGAGCCCGCTGAACCCGGGAGACTCCTCTGCTCCAGGCCTGGCCAAGCAAGCAGCCAGCACTTCTGGACCTACCACACCTGCATCCCAAACTCTGAACTCTCAAGCACAAAAACAAGTGGGAATGGTGACGAGCAGCCCTGCAACATCACAGACTGGACCTGGGATATGTATGAATACTAATTTCAGTCAGACACACCAGAGCCTTCTCAACAGTAATTCTGGTCACAGTTTAATGAATCAGCCTCAGCAAGGACAAGGGCAGGTAATGAATGGATCTCTTGGGGCAGCTGGAAGAGGAAGGGGAGCAGGAATGCAATATTCTGCCCCTGCCATGCAGGGGAATGCAGGCAGTGTGCTGGCAGAGACTTTAACCCAAGTATCTCCACAGATGGCTGGGCACACCGGGCTGAACACAGCACAGACAGGAGCAATTACTAAAGTATGTACATGCCATTTACTGTATTCTATTTATTGCACTTGCTTTTCTCCATACAGGTGTTTAGGAAACACAGTAGATCCTTTTCTGGGACAGAACTAAAGGATTTGCTTTCTTGAGTCTGTAGTTACCCATTTCAGTCACCAGCGATAGTGTGAAAAGGAGATAATTGAAGCAGTACTTCTCATGTAATGAAAAATGAAAGCACTTGTTGAAAAAGACATCCTCGAAGCTAAAAGTTGGAGTGTATCTTAGCAGGGTGAATTAGAAAAGAGTAGCATGATCCTGCAGAAAGGAAGCAGATGATTTCTCATGTGCAGGATCTCAATTTAGCTGCCAGACAACGCCATCTTCTAAAGCAATGTGAACACTTGGAGATTGAAGGGAAAGGTGTAGCAATTGCTCTTCTTGTCAAGGACCACTGTCAGCAGCTGTGCAGTGCATGTTTTTTAAATATGGAGGAACTGATCTGGAAACATCAAATTTCACATAGATTGCCAAGCTAATGCAGTCTGTGAAAGGGAAGGGCAAGAGCCTAATTTGGTGGCCACTGTGGATCAGGGCAGGGAATATATACTTGCAAGTACCTGCCTCTGTCAGGGGACACTGCTCTGGTTCCCTGTTTGATCCAGTTGCTGCTTTCTAGTTCTTTGTTTTCCAGGTGTGAGCTTAGAGCAGTGTTTCAACTGCTGCTCCTCCTGCCATCTCTTGTCTGGGTTCTTTTGGTACGGTTCCTTCATGATATTTTGATGGCAAACCCACCATGTTCTGATATGTAGAAAAAGGTCAATTTTTATCTCTGATATTTTAACTATTCATACATTGGTAGCTGTTGTCACTGTAGTTTATTCACATGTAAATGTTAATTCATTGATATGTTAGTAATTGTGGAAAAGTCTCATTGTCTGACATGAAAGTGTGTGTCCTGTACTCTGAAGAGGTGCTCACATCATTATGGAGTGCTGTATAGTTAATTTTAAATTTTTTTAAATAAAAACCATAAAAAGCAATCTCTCTGCAGTGAAGAGATGCTTCTACTTAAAGAAGAAATACTTGTGTTATGAGTGAAGGTCAGAGCATTTGAAAGTTGACATAACTGTTTTGGAGGCTGGAGACAGCTAATTTTGTTTTGTGGAAGCTGATTGGTCTGCACTGAAAGAGAGTCAGCTTATCTTTCTTTTGTTTTCCTTTGAAATTTGTGGGAACAGCGAGGAATTCTATTTATCTGGCTTATTTCTGTGAACTTACAGATACCTAAGTTTTTGGGAGTAGATTTTTCTTAGTCACTACTCAGTTTTATGTGAAACTACTGATTTTTCTATGTGAACCAACTGAAGTAGAATTACCCCAAAGCAAAGGACTTGCTGACAGAGTCTGTGTGAGCCTGTGGGGGAGGTTCTGTGAGGTCTTGATTTATTTTAAACAAACCCACCTCTGGTAAAGAACAGGCCAGATCTCAGACAAATTCCTGATTTCAAGGACTTCAGGCTTAGCCTAAATGGATTCACCAGCCTGGGAAGGGGATCCAGGCTGCCTCAGTTTACGGACATGCAAGAAGAAAAGTAAAGTTGGTTTGAGCAAGGAATACATTGGAAAAGAATAGTGAAAGGACTGTTTTATGACAGAGTCTAAGTGATAAAATGGTGCATCTTTGAAGGTGCACTTAAAAGAAAATAATTTTTAAAACTTGGCTAAGTAAAACAGGAAAACTTGTGTTTTCCAGGGCTTCATATCTTGTTGAATAAGATAAGCTTAAAAGCATTGTGTTTCCTTAAAAAAATTTACTTTATATACATCTTGTTTTTATCTTAGTAAAGAGAGCAGGTGAGCTCAGTGTTTTACACAAAGATTTTGTGTTTCCATTTTGGAGCACATACTTGCTTCCTGAATTTTCTTGTGCCAAGCAGCAGTATTCTCTATTTTTGCCATTTTCCTTAGTGGCCATTTGAGGATTGGTATCCTTTTCCAGTCTCTCCCCCATCCCCCAGTTTATTTTCCTAATAGGATTATCAGCTATGATTGTGTGTTAGCTTTTTCTTATTGATGCTCCAGGAAAGCTTTTAAGAAAAGTAAAGAAACACTTCAGTGAGTTTGTCTCTTCTTCTGAATCTGAAATTTCTGTTGAAGGAAAATGTGGGTTAGTTTGTTTTTTTTCCTCCTGAATCCCTGGTGTTTACCACTTAATGTGTACAGTTTAAAACATTTAAAGAGCTGCAATAAAAGTGGGGAGGCAGCTGATCTACCTAATAGTGAAGTGCCCAACTTGACTCAAAGGTTTAAAATGTAGCTGCTATCCTGCTTGAAGAACTGTATCAAGGCTGGAAGGAAATTCTCTAGCTGATGACTGTAGCAGTATCCTAAGGGAAGGAAGGAGCTGTGGAATACAAATGCAGAAAAAATACCTAAAATAACATTTTAAAGCAGTATCTTCCAATTACATTAAAATAAGTGATGTGCATCTCTGACTAACATTGTTCAAGCACAGCTCAGTAGCCCATTTTTGTCAATTCAGTGTGTTTATATGCACTGTGAGGAACTCATGACCCTTTATGGTTTGGGGCCAGTTTTGTTGGGCAAGACCTTGCTTCTGTGGTGGTTGGTTCTAATCCTTTTTTAGTATGTGACTAATCAATCCATTTCTTTTTCTGGTTTTATTTCTTGTGGTGTGTTTATATAAGCATTCTTTCTATTAAGAGAAAAAGAAGGAAAAATATCCAGAATCTGATCCCTTCACCTGATCTCAGAAATTGTGAGGATTCATTTCATCTTGATCATCATCAGTCATGATTGTTAATTTTGGCCTGGACTTGCTATTTTAAGGCAGATCTGAGCAGAATGACTGAAGCTCATGTTCCTGTGCTTGCATGAGCCAAAGGTGGGGATAAACCTTACCCCTAACCTGTTCAAGGAGGAGTGGAAAATAACTAATTCCCAGTGCTAGAGGTCAAGAGGGTGCTGATATCGAGACAAAAGAACATTCCATTGGCAGGGAGAGATTAAAGTAGAATACTTCCTCAATCTATAGAGATGTGAGCAAAGATATCATAGATTTCACATGATTCTCCCAAAGATGGGTGATTTTGACTTACTGAGATACCTGGAAACCTCTGAGAAAACTTCTTTTCTGTGATACTGTGTGTATCTCTCTGATCCCTTCCTTGCCATCATCCTTTACTGTAACAATTTTGCTTGCAATTGTGGCATTGTGGCCCTGTTTTCTTGGAAGATGCTACAAGGAGAGTTTTTATTGGACTGGGTTGAGGTTCCTTAGGGAAGACAGCTTTAAAGAGGAAAGGATTTGTCTTTGAACAATTATTGCTTGATGGGAGTAGAGGAATAGATCATCTTGTCACAGTCATTTCCAACAGTAATAAATTGCCCTTTTGTGTTGTATTATGTTTTTTGTCAAGTCCATTAAGTCCAAAAATTGTGTTCAGACCATCTAGAACATCTTGTTAGAGGTGTTTTTTTAAGATTGTTGGATGTGATAAGCATTAGCAAAGCTCAGCAGATGGTCAGTGCTTCCATAGGAATGAGCACTTCATTGCAGACGTGCTCGTGCCTAACGCTCTCCTGAGCTGTGGGAGCTCATCTTTTCCAGGTGAAGGAGATGAAACCTTCCTGTTCTTTGTGGCTCGCAAGGGCTTGAAGCTGTGTTTCTGTCGATGAGTTGTTAGAGTCTCTTGCTGAGATGCATTCCCCATGTCCCAGTACAGCTGTCAAAGCCTGTGGAAGGTTAGAAGATGTTGGGAAGCTCTCATTTTTTTTTTGTATGGTTCTCAGGCTTCTTTTTTGCCCAGTGTTAAGAGTTTTAGACAGTGATTCCTCTAACTGGTGCTTCTGCTCTTTCCCTTAAGAAGTTGTAAAGTCCCATTCAGATGAGAGGACTCTTGAATGTTTTCTTTTCCATGTGTTTCCAAACTATAATGCCATCTCACACAATTTTGTAAAAGGAATCACCTTTTTTTCTTCAGTAGCTTCAGAGTCCTATCACTCCAGCAAGGACATTCTGGTACCCAGCAGCAGAAATTAAGGAAAAAATCTGGAGTTGTGCATGATTGAGAATCTGCAGAAGGTATTGCTGTTAAGCTGCAGTGAAGATACAGTTTGATGTATCTTCACTGCAGCTTAAAATCCTTTCAAAGTATTTTTCTTTATAGAACCATTAAACCTACCCCAAGTTCAGCTTTCCTTCTGAAAGGCAGGCACAGTTTTTTCAAACATTATTGGTCTTTGTATGCCTCAGAAAAAGATTAAATTATTTGATCAGATTCAGTCTATAAAGAGATGAAGAGAAAATGGTGGCTTATTTTCATACCTTGTTATGGGGTTTACAACATTAATGGTTATTTGGGGGATTTTTGGGATGCCTTTTTGAAGAATGAGGATTTTGAGTAATTTTAGTCTACCTATTTTGAAAACTCTGAAAGAAATTACTTATATTGATATGAAATAGAACCTATGTGCAAGAAGAAACTGAGAAAAGCTGATCTGGCTGGCAGATCTTCCAGTTCAGCATTCCAGGAGGTAACAGGGAGTTCATATACAGAGAACCAAGTGCTGTGTGCAAGTGATGAGTTTTCCTTACTTCTGTGTATGTATTTAAGCCCCACTGGAAGTTGGTACCAGCAGTGGGATTGGCATCAAAACCTGAACAGACTCAAAACAATCACTAACTGTGCAAAACTAGATCTGTTCTGCTGGATTTTTGCCTATGAGTGCAGAACAGTTTTTTCCTCTAAATGGTATTGGCCTAATTTGTTTGGACAGTGCATGTTTTCAACTTTATTTCAGTTGGAATAGCCACATGGTAATGTTTGCTGCAGCAAGAGTAGGTTCAGATTAAAGAGGAGGAGGAACTCTTCCCAGAAGTGAACTTCAGAAACCAGTAAAACCATTTTTTATTTTTACCAAGAGAATAACCCGTTGTCTCAGGGCTTTTTAATGTTGAGCTATACAAGAAGTGAATTCTGTCATTGTTGTTTCCAGGCAGGGTGTCTGTCTAATACATGTGCCTTGGACAAGCACATTCACAGTTTTGCTCCCTGTGCTGTTCACTGAGTGGTGTTTTGATGTTGGAAATTAATCTTGAGTAAATGAAATACAATAATGAGCTGTGTTAAAGAGCAAGACTTCCATAGTGTATGTGGTTATGTTATTTGTCTCGGTGTTGTGAGGCAACTGTGGTAAGGAAAATTAGTGATGAGAAAAAAATTAAGCCAACTATTTATTTAAACAGATCCCCCAGTTGCTCTTGCTGAGTACCAGATTTAGATATGCTTGCTGATTGTGAATTAAGTCAGCTGAAGATGTTCTCATTCCTTTGCAGTTCTGTGTGTTTTAGCAAACTGCTGGTGCTGTTTGTTTCTGTGGTGGCTCTCAATCTGTCTGAATTCTGCCTGAATTGTTTTAACATGACTTGCAGTTAATTTGCTTCTCATCCACGGAGCTGTCCGTGCTCGGCTGCCAAGCTGCCTGTCTCCTAGCAGACCATGCCTCTGGCAAACACCAGTAGCCAGTCCAAATCATATCCCAGACACTGCTGGTTCCCAGTTCCAGGGGACTCCTAATAACATTACAGACTTGACCATAGTTTCTCCATTCTCTGATGAATAAGGAGCACTGAAACAGCATTTTTACTGCAGAGAGACATATGTGTTTTTGTAATAATAAAACAGAAGAAGGCTATAAATACAGAGAAACACATAATAGCAAAACTCACTGACTCGTAGTAAAATGAAAGTCTCTGAGGCAGTTTTGTTTTGAAACATGACCGTGGAAAGTGGTGCTCCACAGATGAGTTTGCTGATACGTCAAAGAGATTTAGTGACTTAAAAAGCGTACTTCCCACAACTGCTACTCCTGGCACCTGAAATTGAGTTGTTTCCTGTTTCTAGTACATGAGTTAAGTCTTGTTTGCAGTTGTGCAATGTCATTGAAGATCTTTGCAGCGATAGGCACTTGGCTGGGGCTCATGCAGGTGTCAAGGTTCAGTTTGGCTCCAGGGCTGCGAGAAACAGAGCACTTGGCCTTGGTGGGGACACAGCTCAGTTTCCTCTCCTCCTGCTTCACACCCAAAAGCCTCTCTGTGCACTTGCACTGGCTTATCAGCCAG
Source organism: Parus major (assembly GCF_001522545.3). NCBI lineage: Eukaryota > Metazoa > Chordata > Aves > Passeriformes > Paridae > Parus > Parus major. Next base: position 2,333,944 of record NC_031783.1, read on the forward strand.
CTGACAAAAATTAAGTGTTACTGGATCTCTTCAGAGCAGAATTGTGCCATTATCTTCTACTGTGATAACACACCATGAACATTAAGCTTTTTGTCACTAACCATCAATTATATTAGTTAGAGTCTTGTAATGCTTCATTTTTTGTTGTTAGAGTGGGGTTTATTTCTAAGAAGTTTATCTGAAAGAAGGTTTTGGGAGTGAAACTAACAGATCCACCAGTTCCTTTGGAAGCCATTGATTAAAAGCAAGATTTACAGTGTTGTTTCAGGTTAGTCAAAATGACACAAACTCCCAGGTCCTTACTGATAGATGTAACTGAGATGACGTCTATCTAGTTTTCAGACTGCTTTCACATATCTTCCTGCTGCTGTTTGTAGTTTGGGTTTTTTAATAGCCAGGTAAAAAATGACTCAGATGTTGGGAGGGAGGAAAACCTGCCAAGTGAAATGTTGGTGTGTAGAAGTTACGAAATGCCTCGTTCCTTCAATCAGAAGGAAATGTCTTTGTCACAGTAATTTTCTTAATAGACTCTAATCATGCATGTAGATGTGATTTCACAGGAGCCTTTCTGATTAAAAGACCTTTTAGCAGGTCTCAAAACTTGCCCTTACTTAAAAGATAAACTTAATATTTGTGCTTGACAGTGAGCTGTGATTATATTGGGAATCCTGTAATTGGAAGGACGTGCAGAAATGTGTCAAAGCAGGCAGTGTTATGGTCTGGAAACTAAATGTTGGTGGTCTGTTTCTTTAGAAAAGAGGCAGTGCAGGAAACTTGGAAGATTACATAGAGCCTGATAAACTGTGTCAGCCTTCCTGAGAAATGGATCAGGAGTGGAAGCAGTGAGAGGAGGTGATTCTCCTTTTGCAGCTTCCACAAGTGAAAAACACTTTGTTGCAGGAAAACAGGACACTTCAACCATCAGGCAAAAAATAAGATTGTGTTGGAAAGTTGCACTTTGGAATTTTGAAGTTCACTCATTTCCATAGGGGGTTAAAATTCCAGTACAAGAGGCTACTACACAAAGCATCCCCAAATCTACTTTTTAGTGGGAAGATGATTCTTTAAACTAGAAAAGGTGTTTCAATACACATTTTCCCTCCATATGTCAAAACATAAACTAGCAGAATTGCTAGTTTACTCTGCAAGGCTGAGTATAAGGAATGCAGGATTTAATGGCATTTTCCTTTCTTCTTGTGAATGTTTGGAGGAAATTCCTGTTGGTTTTTGTTTGGAAGCTGAAGTTCATTTGTGTGTGGCATCAGTTTGCTGTAACCGTGTCCATGGGCTGTAAATAGTACGTGCTTATTTCTCCTCCTCATCCTCCTCCTTCTTGCTATTACAGTAAAGAGTATTTTTATTTACTCCAGAAATTACTGTGACTGTGAAGTGGCACACTAAGCTTGCTTGTATTTTAACTGTTTGTGTGTAATCTGAGCAATGGCTTTAATTCTAAAGCCAAGAATACTTTGCAGAATTGAGATTTAGATGAATAACGACTTGAGATGATTTTTGAACTCCTGGTGCCACAGAAACTACCTGTAAATAGGACCTAGAAATGTCTGTGCTTACATGTTCTGAAAATTCTCAAATCCCAAGGTGATGGACATGTTCTTTAGTACCTATGTACAAAATCTTATTTGAGTTTGGGAAATAACAGTGTCCTGTGCCCTAAAAAGGGTTCAACAGTGCCTTTGTTTTAGAATGAATCATAATGAAAATACAACATGTTAAATATAGGACTGTCCTTGCCAAAAGAAATGAAATGGGTTTTTTGAAGAGTGGTAAATAGATTTTTTAGCACTCTGCTTCTGTTTTGGATGGAAAGGATTTGTGTTCTCAGAGTGACTGCAGCACAATGCTGTCCTGGCTGCGTGGCTGCTCTGCTTGTCAGGGGAATTTTGGAAACAAAACAAGTGCCCTTTGAAGCTTTTGGCAAATTGACTTAATTAAATAACTGCCTTTAGGACGGGAGGATCTTTGTACCCTGGTAATGGACAAGTGTTGGAACACCACCAGTTGAAGATGAGATTTCTCTCTTGGAACAAACAGTGGTGGCTCTCTTAGTCTGATATGGGGCATCTTGGGTTAAAAAGCATTTCTGGATCATCCTCTGTGCAGCTGCTGTCAGGGAGGAAAGCGTGTACAGGCCTGGTTTGTGAAACTGCTCAGTTTTAATCCTGTTTAAAGACAACCATCAGATCTTGCCTTGTTGAAAAGCCTGGTCAGAATTGTCTCAATAGGTTCATGGGTATTGTTAAATCTTCAAGGAGTACATGTTTTATAGAAGGACTGGAAATGTCACAGTAGCACTTGAAATCACTGTGGTGTTTCAAAACAAATATATTTTGCTCTTAAAGTTATTTTAAAATTATTTTAACAGTGTAAATTATTTATAGTTACATTTTTCCATAGTTAATGTCAGGCTGTGATATTTGTGCTAAGTAGTTTGGAGTAGGCAATATTGATTTTTGTTTCTTTTAATGTATTTAATGTAACCTGTAGTGTGAGTTTGTTTCTTGTCTATTTGATTTTTCTCCCTGGTCTGCATTGAAAAATAATAGTTACTTTTAGAGTCACAGCCTTTCCCTTCAGTGTTTGCCCTTTTCCTTTAGGATTCATGTCTGTCAAGGAGAATATACACTATAAAGGAAGGACACAGAATATCTCTTTTCATTATATTTTGGAGATACTTTTTCTGTTGCTGTCCCTCCTCAGAGCTACTGTTGTCTTTTCTGCCACCTCTGTGGAATATCACATTCCATGAGCTGCCTGATAATGTATCCTTGCCAGCTTCTGGGAGATAAATGGAGAAAGAACCTCTTAAATAGTGCTACTGTTTTCTCTTACCAAAACAGTGTATTCCTTAAAATACTGAATTTTTGGAGCATGACGTGCTCTCCCTTTCCTTGGCTGTCTCTGGCCAACTATAGGCACTTCCAAACTGCTGAGGTGCTGCCAACCACAGCTGGCAATTCTTTTGGGTTGGGTACAGTCTGAAAGGTTGATATCCACAGTACAGGAAACAGAGGAAGGAGCACAGACTTTGGGTTGAATTTGATATAGAAATCTGCATTTACAGAATCATATTACAGAATCATGGAGTGGTTTGAGTTGGAAGGACCTTAAAGTTTATCCAGTTCTACCCCTGCCATGGCAGGGACACCTTCCACTATCCCAGGCTGCTCCAAGCCCCATCCAGCCTGGCCTTGGACACTTCCAGGGATCCAGGGGCAGCCACAGCTTCTCTGGGCACCCTGTGCCAGGGCCTGCCCACCCTGCCAGGGGAGAACTTCTTTCTCCTATCTAATGTAAATTTCTCCTCTTTCAGTTTGAAGACATTGCCCCTTGTCTATCACTACTGTTCCTAAACTTAAATTCAGCTTAATGATGATGAAGTGCAGGAACTGGGGGAAGAAAGGAATACTCAGTTGGGAACCTATGTTAGGAAACTGTGTTTTGGTGTGGCCATAAATGTGTTTTAGTACACACTGAAGCTCCTCCTTGAATTAACTCATAAAAATTTTGGCCTGTGAATATACAATTGAGTATCTGTTGAGGCGTGTCTTCACTGAATTTCAGCCTTTCAAAATTCTCTTTTTAAGTGTGATTGAGTTATTCTTCATGTCCAAACTAGATTTTTTTTTTTTTGATGAAACAAACCTCTGAAACATCTACAGTTAATTTTGTGGTTCTGGTTAAGTTTCTGTTCTTATATACTAAGAATAATTCTTGTTTATCTGAAGAAAGCCACTTGCTCTGCTTGGCACTTATAAAAACTCTTGAAGCAATTGGAATGCATTGATCAATTGTAGCTAATTATCCATTAGAGCTTTGAAGTTGTTGTTTGCAGAGGTGACACTCATTAGAAAGTAAACCTTCCAAGCTTTATTTTGATTTATAAGTACAACTTATAAATTGTGATGCAGAGTGCAGAAATTTTAGTAGATTCCCTTGTGTTTGTACTCAGGCTTGTGCAGAATTTTGGAGACATTTTCTTTTTTCAGGCATGTATACAGTGTAAGCATATGATCATTGGATTTTCTTTTCCTGGGAAAAGTTGATTTCTAGTTAAATGTATTAAGGATCTGTTCTCAATATATCCAGTCATTTGTAAAGGAGGTTTTCCCATGAAATTTTGTCTTTCAGTAATTGTGGGGAAACATGGGTTCATTTTTTATTTAAGGCCTTGAAATACTGAAGTTCTTTGGCCTCTGTGAAATACTTGGAAGAGAATTTCACATCTAATTACAATTGGTAATAAAACACCTGACTTCTTTTTAATGGGATTTTTAAAATTTTATTTCTCATTTTACCAAATTTTAGTAATAAAGGATGGAGTAAATTACAGTTATTCCTGGACATTTGAGTATTTTAATTTGAGTTAATTTACTGCTGAAGAACAAGACACTAATTGCTTCATGAATCTGTTGTGGTGGGCCTTGGTTATAGCAATTAGCTTAAAGTGATGGGAGACTTGGAGCTTGGCTTCCTCTGAACAGTGGTAGCCAGATCATGATTTAATTCTCAAAACTGATTCTTGAAATGTTACATTTTAAGGCTTTCTTGTTACTGACTTAAAAGTGAGTATTTTTAACTGAACGTTTTGTCACACTGCCAAACCTGCAGGTTGGTTTAGGTGAGCGCTCTCACCTCAGCTCAGATAACATCATTGCCACCTTTCCTGCACTGAGACTGAATTCACTTTTTTTTTCTTTTTTTTTGGTAACACCACTGGCTTTCTGCCATAAAATGATTAATCTTTTCCTTGCCTCTCCATCTGTCCCTCTGGCATATACATTCCAAACGCCATGGTGACTTTCTTTTGGAACACATTACTATAGGATGAAATAGCAATTAGTAGAGACATAGTTGGTTTTTTTTGTCAGTAAACAGATGCAAGATGATGCCAGTGTAGTAAAGAAAGCCTGTCTTTCCCCTTCCCAAATGAACATGAATTCCTAATGGAATGGACCTGTCTTTTGCGCTTCTCCGGGAGCCGGAATCGGTGAGGTGGACCTTGCTTCGTGCTGGAGCTTTGGGCCTCATTCCAGAGGGAGATAAGAGTCCAAAGAGCAAAGTCCTCAGCCTGTGCCTGCTGGAAACTGCTCTTTGGTACCGAGTCTGTGAGCAAAGCACTGCTGGGAGTCGTGGCAGCAGCACACAGGGGCTGAGGAGGGATTAACTGCAGAGGATTGATGCCAAATTACAGCAGCTCTGGAGCTCGTGTGTGTTCTGCTCACCTGGGATCTGCTGGTGAAGCGTGCAGATGGCAAGGCACAGGTCCCTGTCTCTGTGTGTTACCTCTCTGGGAAGCACAAGTAAGCGTTATGAGAGCAGCCCTGTCCTCTTTCACTGTCACTAACAGCATTAAAAGCAGCTGAATTGCCTGTCAGTCTGAATTTCTTAGGTCTTCCATTACCTAGAGCAGAGTGACTCCTTCATTCAGAGTACTTTGTAGACTTCAGTTCGTAACTTCTGAGCATCTGAGACACCCAACTGTTTGATTTCTTTGTCTTGAAAGAGAGAATAAAGATCCAAAGGAAGAAAGTTAAAGCTATTTAAGCCAAGCAAGGTGACGTGCTGCTTGTAAAAACATTTCAGTGGATGGGAAGAGAGAAAAAGGGGACAAAATGCTGAGCATTGTAACCAACTCATGTGTTGAAAGCCGAGATTTGAGGTAGGTGTGGTAATTTGATGGCAAGGGATTTAAAGACTTAATCTAATAATGGAGTATGAAGTGGCTGATTTTGGTGAGGCCCATAAAAGAAGGAAGTAAAGGGCTTGGGATGGCATGGCCGGAAATTCTGAGTCATCCCCATGTAGCAACTGCCTGGAGGCAGGAACATGGTACTGGGTCTGTACCCAGTCATTCTCTTCATGCTGAACCCAAAGGATACTGCTTGGATCTGTAGATCATAGTGGGAAGTGCAGAATTCCCATTTTGTGCCAGCTTGCTCTATTTTCTAAAATAAAAACAAGAGAAGAAAAGTGTCCCTAACATCTCAGTGATGTAATTGGGGATTTTAGGTGAAGCATGGGAGATGCTGAGTTAGCTGTGACTCTGTAAAGGTTGGAGTGTTTGTGCACAGCTGCTCTCAGCCTAAGGCTATTGATGAAGTGGAACCCTAAAGTTCCAGCTCAGACATTCAGAAAACGGCATCAGAGTTTACAGCAGCTCTTGAAGGGTGGAAATAGTTACTGTCTCCTCAGCCTTTAGCATTTTGTATCACATGCCAATGGTGCTGCAGGAGGAAGCAGGGAGAACGTCCTTCCTTGCAAATCCAGGGATTTAGAAGAAAGCAGTAGTGAGTGGCAGATGTGTTTTACTAGAGCAATTTACACTGTTGAACAGCCAAGCTCTCACGTATGCAACTCTTCAACACTGCTGTTAGTTTGTGAAGATCTGGCCTCTTATCAAAACAGATCAGATCGAGGATGCCTCTGCTCTCTCTCATCTTTAATTATGACAGTCATGTTCTGTTCTCTGAAATAATTTAAATTATTAATCTGAGACTTAAATTGGTTTTTAGTTTTTATACCATAGACTAAGTCCAGAATAATACAGGGATAGTGGTGGCTCACTAAAAAGCTCACTTTGTGACTTCCTCCTACAGCTATTTTGTCAGGTTCAGAGGTGTGGGAAGAGTTTGGTGAGAAAAAAAGGTGGTTCTGACCTTCCTGTTTTTTTATTGTGAGAACAGATCAGAGTAGCACACCCAGTAGGTTGGCTGTGTGTCCTCACACTGTCACTGTTGAAGCTGCAGCTCTTTACAGCACCCCCACCATGGGGGTCTTCTAAACTGTTTCCTGTCGAGCCTTCAGCTCCCTCCTCTGTCCTCAGGTAATCTCTGAGGTGCTGACAGGACAATGGTGGATCCTCAAGAGCCCTGGGTAATGTGTCTGTTGCTAAATGCAGTGGGTGAAGGCAGAGGTCTCTGTGCCTTCCTTCATGGAGATGTCAGTCTGCGAGTCTGTCGTGGTTTAGGGGTGGTATTCCCGAATTTAGTGCTCCCACTGAGATTCAGCAAACTGCTGCCACTCACTCAGTCCCCCTTTCCCTGTAGTGGGATGGAGAGGAGAATTGGAGGCAGAAAAGGCAGAGATCACAGGCTGAGATAAGAACAATTTACTGGAAGCAGCAGTGAGATAAGGAACAGGAACAGCAGCTATATTCATAACGAAAGTCTATAAGAGAGGCAATGATTTACATGCAAAATGCTCAGAACAGCGTTACCCCCCACTCCCTCCTGCTGGCTCACTCGACCAGGAGGACCCCCTTCTCCCCAGAACAGATTCCTCTTTTTTGGCAATGGCATGAGGTGGTACAGAATAACCTCAGTATCCTGACCATGCCCTGTCCTGGCTACTGCAAAAAAACTAACCCTGTCCAGGACATTACCTCTTATTCTATATAGTGTACTCGTGTCCAATTCCTACATCTTCCAACTAGGTGTATTTGTGTTTATATTTATATATTTGTATAGGAAATTAGCGTGTATATATATATATATATATATATATATACACATATATATATGCATCTCCCACAAGCACAGCTATCATTTCTGTAGTTAGTGGCTGTTCCTCCAAGATGTCTGTTCAGTTCATTTAGTCTGTGGCTGTGGGTTCTATCAGTCCTAGATGTCTTCTGGGTCAGGAGGGCTGGTGTGCTGTTGGCTGGTTGCAAACTGCATCAGGAGCTCACATGGCATGATGTGTGAAAGGCACTTTCCCTCTGAACATCCAGCCCAGCACTGGTAGTCAGGGTTCCAGTAGAAGCTGTGCTTCAGTGCCAGTCACTTTGGGAGCAGCTTGAACCTCTTTGTAGGCTGACAGGATCTCTTTTTCAGTTTGGGTGTAACTGGCCTTGGATGCTTTGTATCCCCAACTCCAGAACCCCAGATGTCTTCAAGTCTCCCCAGGTGCTTTTTACCAGGCAGGCCAGGAAGGACCATTCACCTGGACTGTAGAGCCTGTTTTTTACATCCTGTCCTGTCCTGACTGGCCATGGGGCTACTGCTTGAAAACCTCTTGTATGATCTGTTCCAAGTTTGTTGTTGTTCAGGGCTCCACTTGAAATTTTTCTTCCATGTCACAAGATGGAGAGAGCTGACAATCTGACTGCTCTGGGTTGTGCATCCTCCAAAAACCCACAGTGAGGCCCTTTGACCCCACTTTGCTTTATGGTAAAACCAGCCTTCTGGAGGATTTGGGTTTTCTTCTCCCCTTTATCAAGAACTTCTGCCCTGTTCTCCCATGCAGTGATGTCATCAATGTGCTGGAAGTGTTCTGGAGCCTCACCTTTTTCCAATTCAGTCTGGATCAGTCCATGACAAGTAGTGGAGCTGTGTTCCCACTCCTGGTTTCTACATGTCCAGCACAGCAGCTCTCAGTAATGGTGTGACTTGATTCAGGGCACCATAGCCCACTGTCAGTCTGCACTTTCCACTGGACTGACACACTGGTTGTGTAGGGCTGTTAAAGGGTGAGCAGGTCTTGCTGAGCACTCCCAGCTCTCCAATCCACAGCCCATCCCATGGATGGGGTCCCACAGGGCCAGCTGGTGCTGTGCTACCAACAGGGCACTGTTGTGGTAGTGATCAGTACTTGTTGTTCTTCATCCCTCATCAGTCTCGCAGCAGAAGGGTCCCCTGAGAGACCCAACAAGGAATTCAGCTATCAAATTCTCTCTGTCTCCATAGCAGCTCTTCTAAAAGCCCAACGATTCCCTTTTGGGATCTTGAAATACCCTCTCCTGAGGTGGTCCGTGCCAAGGATACCTGGGGCCTCTGTGCCAGTCACAGTGGAGTGTTTTTCCATTTATTCCCAGTCATGCTTACTTCAGCTCTCAGTACAATCAGCTGTTGGGATCCCCCTGCCACCCCAGAAAGAGATGGATTCTGCCCCACGGATCTCAGTGGCATCAGGGGACACTGTGAGCTGGTGTCAACTAAATAAAGCCTTAGATTCTTGTGCATCTGATGTGCTAGGCCATGGATCCACACAGTCCAAGAGATCAAATAGTCCCTTTTTTCCACCTGGCTGAGGGCAGGGCCCCTCTAGTTCTGATCATGGTACTCGTTTCTCTCTTCTTGCAAATACGAACCAGAGGTCTCTTCAAGAGGATGTGAAATAACATCAGCCTTTCATTCTGTCTGAGGATGTGCCCACAGGAAACTGGAGGGGCATTTATCCTCAAAGAATTTCCTGTGGTGGTTGTTCTTCCTCTCAACTCTCGTGCTCAAGCTGCCAGGGCAGAGGTGGGATTTTTGTCCCACTTCTTCATGTCCTCTCTGTGACCATGCAGATAAAACCTGGTGGTGTGTCCCCTCTCAAGCTGGCAGCAGCTTGCTCCCAGTAGCAGAGGTTCTGGTCTGTACTGGTGTCCACATGGGGCTTTTACTTTCTAGTTTGCTCAGTTTGATCTGTCCAGTGTTGGTCAGTCCTTCCACAGGTTGGTAGGGAGGAAAAAAAGATGATTTTCCTATTGTCAGAGTTAAGGAGTCACCTGAAGCCCCATTCTCATTTCATTGACATCATTGCCAGTGAGTTGGCCTGTGGCCATGGTGCACTCCACACAAACTTCTGCCACGTGGATTATGTACTTAACGTCCTAGGGAAATTAAAAATCCTCAAAAACTCTTGTAACACGCCTGAAGGACTAAATGGGGGTGGAGAGCTGTGGAAAATCATTCTCTCCTTTTCCCCCCACAGACTGTGTATGATTATTAATGGATTCCCAAAGGTAGTGCTGAGGTGAGGGCAGGAGAGCAGCACTGAACACCCATCCCAAATGACCCTCATTGCTCTCGATGTTATCATGTCATAAACTGATACCCCACAGTACAGCAACAAAGCCATCCTGCTCCCTGCTCTGAAAAATGATGGGCACTTAAAGAAACAGGTTAAGTACCACACCCACATGAACAGACAAAGCAACACTGTGACCAGCAGCTCCCTATCTAATACAGCAAATGCTCAGATAAATTTGTTTCCAACCCACTTCGGCAGATCTGTTGTTATCTCAACCCTTGGAGCCTCACACTGGGTACCAGATAAAGCTGTTGTGGTTTAAGAATGGTATTCCCCAATTTAGTGCTCACAACTGAGTCTCTCCCTGACCCCCTCCCCCTGCTGTGGGCTAGAGGGGGGAGAGGCACAAAAGGAAAAGATCAAAAGGGTTGAGATAAGAGCAAGAAACAGCAATGAGATAAGAAAACAAACAGGGAGGTGAGTGATTCACATGCAAAATGCTCAAAAAACCCCTTCTCCCTGGAAGAGAGTCCCTTTCCCCTGCCCCCAGCAGTGATGGGACGTGGTACAGAATATCCTGTGTCCTGGATGTGCCCCCTCCCAGCTACTGCAAAAAATAAATCTGTCCTGGCCACAACCATGACTGTGTCATAATCTACCTGTCCATCTATCTGCTCAGCAATCTTGGGAACTTAATTATCTGTGAGGCCATTAAGAAAAATGGGTCAAATTGACCAGTGATTTCCAAAGTGATTAGAGAAAAATTGATCTGAGGGAGGGGGAGATGTGCAGTTTCCCTAGGATGCCTAACTAACAATGTAAGTGGTTTGTGATCCTGCAGTCAATGTCAGTCTGAAGAGGCAACTTAATTTCTGCAGGATTAAGTGAGTGGATGGAATTCTGTGCTGCAGTCCATCCTGTCTGTGATCTCCTGTCTTTACAAGAGCCATCACCTGGAGCTGCACTCAGCCATGCTCAGTAACACAGTTCTGGGGTGCAGAGGAGGGTGCAATAGTTTAATTAATTTCTTGGCTTCTCTTCTGTACCTCTGCCTTCCTGGACTTTGGTCCCTGGATTTGGTTAATGGTCTCTACTCAAGGTCTCAGATTGTTTTTTGTTTCCAGAGATAATTTTTTCTTCTCAATTTTCTGTGTTGTCTCTGGACAAGCACAAGAGAATTTGTAATTATCTTTCTATTATAAGGTTCCATTTTATAAAGACAAAAGCATATGAAAATGACAGTGGTACAAAAACAGGATACCTCTGATTAGAGGCCTTATGATTTTTGTGAGCTAACTCCTATTGATGAGTAGAAGCACACACTATTTAAATGAAACATGAATATAATCTTAATGATTTCAGTGGTATTTAGTAATTTCCATTTTTTTTCTGATTTTGGCTTTGAATCTGCAGAGCTTCAGCTCCTACCTATTGATATGTCTTTGCTAAATAGAAAATATTTGTTACCACCTTTTTATTCCCAAAACCAGTACTTTAGAATCACTTCAGTCCTTGCCTTAATAAGATAAGCAAATTAATAAGCTTAAATAGTAAGCTAAATAAATTAGGCTGTTAGATTGCAATTAGCCTGTCTTTGGCCATGTCCATTAGTCCTTTGAACCCTACTTGAGGCCTCTCTGGATTCTGTCATTTTTACCTGTCATTCCTGAGCTACTACAGCGTGTTGGTCATTGTTGCAGCAGCATTCCCATCACTCCAGACACATAACAATGGCACTTTCCCCTTATCCAATTGTCTTTTCATCCCTCCTGTTGGCATATTGAGAGCTCACATTTGTTCTTCTTCAAGCATTTTGCAGATTCATGGCTTTCAAAGTCTGGCCAAGCTTGTCTCGTTTGCTTCCTTTCTTTCCAGGCTGTTTTTTAGTCAAAAAAATCCAGCAGATACTGAATTGAATATTAACAATAACTATTTTTAGTTTATAGGATTGGATCATAATCAGATTACTTCAGCCAGGCTTATTTTCCACTGAGCCCATGCTGCTTTGAGTTCTTTGATTCTCATATCAACCTTTCAGTATTTTTTCTGTTGATGGTTCAGTCCAAATCTCATGGTATTGTTTTGGTTTTAAATGCTTGGCCAGAATAACCTTCTTCCATTTATGTACAGAGTCAGTGCTTCAAAATTTAATGAAAATCAACATTTAACTTGGAGCTAAGTTTGTTGCTTTGGGTTTTTGGTTTGGGTGGTATAAGATACAAACCCAGAAGCATTATCAGAGATGGGTGCAGTTCCTTGGCACATGCCTACAAATGCAGGTGATTTCTCTCTCCTAGGAAAACTGAGGCTGAACTTGGTCTGTCCTGCCAGACCTTTAATTAAATTTGGAAACCCTGGAGTGAAAAGTGGGCTGGGGGCAACAGAGGAGGGCAGAATTTCCCAAACGAAAAAGGATTGCAAGGAGCATTGCTGCATACAGTTGTGAGGTTTCTGCCAGTGTGTTGGAGAGGAAGCTAAAAAAAGGGAGTAGGAAATGATGTGCTTGTAACAGGGAGTGGTTTGCAGCCCATTGTGTTGGTTTGCACACCCTGGGAGCTCCAGAGGAATGTGGTGATGGAGTGCCCTGGACTCCAGGAGTGAGAGCTGTGGTGGTGGAGGTGAGGGGACAGTTGATAAGTTAAAGGAGGGGAGGGTAGAGTATATTTACAGCCTGAGCACTTGGGGAACAAGAGGGAGCATAACCCATCTCCTTAATGCTGGCCCAGAGGAAGAAGTACTGTGATGTGTCAGCATTGCTAAAGAAGGGAGGGAAAAATCTTTAAAAGCAGAAGAAACAACAAACACAGTGTGCAGGTCCAGTCTGCTCTGAAAGGTGTGTTCAGGATTATATCAGTGAACTTCTCACTTGTGTCACATCACCTCTGAGCTGCACCCTCAGGTGAGGTTTGTAGGTTTGGTCACAGGCTTCCTCTGTAAAATCTTTGAAACTAAAGAACTAGAGGAAATGGAATTGCTGTTCTGCTTTGAAGAGAACTAAGAAGCAAAACAGGAGAAGCACCTCCCACAGCTGCTGCTCAGAGCACTGCAGTGTGATGACTCCTGTAGTCCAAGGCAGCTGAACAAAGGTTTTAAGTGCTGGGGGGTTTTTTCAGCCTGGAAGTTTGTACATTCCTTGGCTTATGAGAGTAGAGTGAAATACCCTATTTCCTATCCACACTCGGTAATAGATTCCAGTATCTTAGAGAGTTGCCATAGTGATAAAAAAGGGAACAGAATCTACTTGTCTTCCTGGGATAGCAGAATTATTAAATTAAATGCCTCTTTTCCATTAAAGGAGAGTGTCATTATCATATTTCTGAGAACTGTTTTAGAGTAGAAATAATGTGTTTAAGGTGGTGTCCTGCATTAATCGTGTTCCTTCTTGAGGCACCTCTAGCCTTAACTTGCACTTGGGATACACCCCTTTATCTCCCCCACTGCAGCTGGTGGAACAGAACAACACCTTTCATGGGAAAATGTGCTCTACTCCATCAGAATTCATGCAGCTGTGACCACAAAGAGCAGGGCAAAAGAAGCAATATTTGCCCAAAATGGCAATACAGAAACAGAAGTCTGAGATGTGAGTTGCAGAGGATGAGGTGGGATGAAAGGAGCTACCATGGGATGGAGTGCAGGGAACAGGGCTGCTGAAAATGGTGGCAGGAAGAGAAAGGAGATGAAATGATGGAGGGGAGCAGGAATGCAAAATGGGAGTGAACAATATAACCCAGATTGCCAGAGAGAAGCTGTCAGCTTTTGGTGGAGTGGAGATGCACTGGAAGGAAGGTGGAGTAGCTCTGTGATGCACATCCATGCCTGCTCCATGCAGGTGGAAAAAGAAACAACTCACACTGGATTGCTCTTTGCTTTCCTTCCTTCTAGGAAAGTAAATTTAACAAACTTTAAGCCAAATACAAATCTCTGTGATGGCTCGGAGTTCCCCATGAAAATGACCATTCTTACCAGGTTGCAGACTCCAGTGTTCTTGGGTTTATCTTCCTTGGTGACTTTTAATTACCTGGTAATCTTCCCCTGAGCTACCTATTTTGGGATCAGAGTTCTGCTTCAGAAATATAAAAACAAAAATCTTCTGAGTGTCTGCCTTCCCTTACCTGCCTGGAAAAATCCTGGAGTTTGGGGTGTTTGAGCCTTCCGAGTCCTTTGCTTGGAGCTGCCAGTGTCCATTTGCAGAATAAACAAGCAGGATAAAATCTTTACAATGTGTAGGCTCAATCTTCTGCATATATTTACCAGTTGTTTTTTGAGATTTCAGTCAGCCATGGGTTAAAGTTCCACAGAAGTCACTGGGCTCAGTGTTCAGATAATTAACCAGGAATTGCAGTTTGTCTCACGCTCTCAGGTGTTTTTCAGTGTGTGATACACAAGGATCTGCCTGATTCTTCCTTTCCTTCCCCCTCCTGTTTGCTGCCTTCCCACCAGGGAGGAGCTGACAGTGGTTTGCTTTGCTGGAATCCCTACCTGGCTGTGTTTGGAATCAATTCTGAGCTGCTCCTCAGGGTACCAGTAACAGCTCTGTGGATCTTAATGCTGTTTGTCAGCAGGTGGTTCTGCCACTGAAACTCCTTGCTGATCCCAGACTTGGTTGGAAACTGTTAAAAATGGCTAAGAGTTTGTTGGAGCAGGTGTCACATTGTATTGTGCATTCTTATTCTCTGGAAATCACAGTCCTGTTAATTCAAATTCTTCCCAGGAAAAAAGCTGAGTTTAAACCCCCCTGAAACCACAAACATCTATCAGTTTTATTAAACTCATCTTGTGGATGGTCCCTCCTAATTTTTGTCTCCGTACTTAATTCAGGGATTTCCACCTAAGAAAGGTTTTTCCACTTATTCAGACTATTCTGTTTTTAAAATATGAACTTCAAACAAAAAAAACCCCAAGATCTTTAGTAGTTTGTTTCATTGGCAGTAATTTACAAAAACGAAGTGTAGGTTAAAAGGCATGTCTAATGTTTTACAATGTTATCAAATTATGCTGTTTTTTGAAAGTTAAGGTCTGGTGTAATGCTTTAGTTTTATGTTCCTTTCCCTTATGAAAGCACAACTTTGGACACTGAAATACAATGTGACAGAGAGCAGGTTAACCAAAATACAAAGTTACAAATTGAAGTTACTCTGCTTCCAGCTGGATTTTGAAGAACAGCAGAACATTTCTTCAAATTTCAATCAAGTATTTATTACTTAATGAGCACCTAGAGTCAGAAAAATTATCCTCATCCTATTAAGCACTCAGCTTGGAAGATTTGAAAGGTTGCTTTGTTGTTGTACAGAGTTGTGATCTGTCTAATAACATGATCTATTGAAAAGGAAATGTTAAAATAAAATGAAACAAGCATGTGGTGGTACCTGTTAGGATTGCAGAGCCTCTGGTGCTTTAGGGATGTTCTAGTCATTTAGGGTTTTAACAAACTTGAAACTGTCTTTTGAGACCAAATATTTCTAGTATTTTCCCTAAAAATCTATTTTTAAACATTCTTCCCATAATATAAAAGTGTTACTATTTCCTGATAATGAGATGAGACTACTTCTCTGTTTCTTTTGGATCTAGAACTTAAATTTGAGGTAAAATTTGCTCGGCATTCTCACTGCCCAAAGAAAATCTTTCTTCTGCTCTTTGAAAATTTAGCTGTATGAGATTCTGCCAGAAGCTTTTAACACCAGGCTTCCAAACTTCCATGTGGGCATTCAGAGCCTTTTCCATCTCTTGTCTGATTTCTGCTCCATCCATGAGCTGCCAGGTCCAGGGAGGGCTCTGCTTGCACTGTGTTCTGCATGGAATTCATGGGTAGAGCTTTGAGCAGCATTCCTGTCTCCAGTCTGGGCTCCCCAGGGCTCTCCCAGTGCTGCTGGTGACTGTAAAACTCTGCAGGAGGTGTAGTGATGGTGGCCAGAGAAATCTGTATATTATTCCATTCAAAAAAAACTCTAAACTTTCAAGCAAGTTCAAAGAAGACTGGAAGGGCAAAGTCCTTCCAATAACAAAGTTTGTAGTTGGGAATTAGACATGAAGAAACTGAATAACAGCCCCAGAGTTAATGTTCCTATTTCTGGATTCTGAAAGGTTTCAGTAGTTCTAAGCCTTCTCAGAATCTCACTTTCAGTTTCAAAAATTTTCTTCACTGTTGATCTGATAGACCCCTGTAGCATTAATGAACAGCTGTCATTATCAGATGACACTTTCTCATACCTTGTCTGAAATAGTAGGTTGATTGGGTAATTTTATTAAATACTTTACTATTAATTCTTCAGAGAAAGCTGCCAAAATTTGTGGTGCAATAAATAATTAAAGTAATTTCTCTGAACATTCAGTCTGCAAAACAAACACAGAAATACAGAAAATTAAATTCTTGATATTTGTGCAATGTGATAATAGCTAACACCACTTCTCTTTAAAGGCAGTCTTGGGACTAAACTTTAGATGCTAATTTTTGGTCTTACTTGCTATTTGAATTATTCAGCTTTACTCTGGGACACAGCACATATTTGATAACCTCATATATTGCAAAGTAACAGCTTTTGGGATTTTTTAAATGTGTAAAGATAGAACGTCTTGTACAGTGAAGAAAGGCCCAAATCTGGCAACAGTCACTGGGCAGGATGCAGGGAAAAGGGAGCATTTCCTAACATAAAGCTGCTTGGAGAGTGGTAGGGCCAGCTGTCTGAAAGCAGAGGGTACAAAGTACAGGGACAAAGAGGACAAGGCCCAGTCAAATTGTGTTTATTGGACTCTGCCCCTGTGTAATTTGCTGCTCGTAACTGGTGCTTCCTCAACTGCTCATTCAGCCCAGTTCCTGTAAGCATAAAAAGCACCTGAATTATCCCTTGTTATGAGGCTGTTCCAGTGATAAGCTGATGTGAACAGTCCCAGCTATGGGAGCAGTCCTGAATCCCTGCTGGGAAGGGAAGGGAAGGGAAGAGGCCAGGACCAGAGGATGATGCCACCATGTTGAGGAGGGGAAAGGCTGGAGAGGTAAAGGGAAGAGGAAAACAGGATTTGCTGTTTCAATTAAAGACTTTTCTCAGTGGTTGGATTCATATTTAGGACCAGGTTGTAAAGTCACCTAGAAATCCTCCCAGCACAGCAGTGAGGGAACAAATGTGGTCTACAGAGTAGGTCCTACAGGAAGGACTGAGAGAGCTGGGGGGGCTCAGCCTGGAGAAGAGAAGGCTCAGGGGAGACCTTCTCACTTTGATAACTCCCTGGCAGGAGGGTGGACACAGGTGGAGGTCAGGCTCTGCTCCCACAGGACAAGGGACAGGATGAGAGGGAATGGCCTCAAGCTGTGCCAGGGGAGGTTCAGGTTGGACATCGGGAGGAATTTCTTCCTAGAAAGGGTGGTCAGGCATTGGGAGGGGCTGCCTGGGGAGGTGGTGGAATCCCCATTCCTGGAGGAGTCCAGGGAAAGCCTGGACATGGCACTCAGAGCTCTGGGCTGGGTGATGAGGTGTGATGCATCCCAGTTTGAACTCGATGGTCTTGGAGGTCTTTTCCAATCTTGGTGATTCTGTGGTTGCAGTGGAGGAGATTTCACCACGGGGGAGATTCCTGCAGGCCAAGTGGCTCTTTGGATGTACAGTGTTCTCTCCAGTCATTCAGGGGGAGTTGTGTTTCTGTTTCTTAGTCTTGGGGAGTTCTCAGGGTGTCATTTGTCAAGGCTGTCAGTCTTAGACATCTTTTTGCTTAGACACTTCTCGTCAAGTACCAAAACATAAGTTGATAACCATTTGCTCGATGCCTTTATACCCCTCCCTTCCCATCTGTCTGTGTACAAAGTCATGCTTTGTGCTCAGAATGCACAAAGTATCACAGGATTTGAAGTTTGTTTGGTCTTTCAAAGTTCCTGTAGTGTTGGAAAAAGTAATTTCTGTCAATGTGGATTGGGAAGGATGATCTTGTGTTTTCCTTTGATTTTGTAAGTTGAATTGCAAGACTTTAGCCCCAGCTGTATATATTTGTAAATAATCTTTTTAGGATATATTTTAGCTTGGTAAAAGTTGTGAAATTGTGAATTTAATACTGAGAATTTCATTAAATTCAGAAACTTAAACTGGAATTTAGTCTCTGCAAATGCAAAGACGGATATTTGACATATGTTTGTATTTTGTTGTTTTTTTTTAATCTCCCTTTGGAATCACAAAAATTCTAATCATTTCATTCATTCATTCTTTTCCAGCTGGGAATGACAGGTAACACTACTCCCTTTGGGCAGCCTTTCAGTCAAACTGGAGGGCAGCAGATGGGAGCTGCAGGAGTGAATCCTCAGTTGCCGAACAAGCCAGGCATGGCCAATAGTCTGTCTCCCTTCCCTGCCGACATCAAGAGTACTCCCGTCACCAGTGTGCCAAACATGGTGAGTTGGACCTGCTGCTGCCAGCATTCTTTACCTTTTCCTAGTGCTTTCTGAATTCTTGGGTGATCCAGCTTCTGCAACATTATCAAATTACTTCTCCACGGTCATTTAAGCATCAGAGTTGCCCCGTGGTTCCTCACTTCCACTCTGCAGTGTGTTTATAAAACTTGTGTACATTTTTATGCAGTGATTATACTTTCTGAAGAAACACAATTAGAAAAAAACTGCATTGCATCCTTTCATTTTGGCTTGTATATTTAGTTTCAAACCAGATTAAAATGTCTTCTTAAATTCTGTGTGTCAATTAGAACGTGTTGGGTACATCACCACTTTCCTGAAATGAAGTAGTACTTCATATCCTTTGAAGCTGATGTGAACACCTCAGATGCTTCTCACTTTATACTATGCATGACTTGCATGTCACAAGCTTGCAAGAACAGCTCTTGTAAGGATACCTTACAAGTTTATAGTATGGTGTTTACCAGAGTTCTCTTTATAAAGTTAAATTAAATATTCCCATTTGTCTCAGGATGTTGCGTATTAATCAAACTGCTTGTGTTGTTTCTATGGAAACTCCAGCTTGTTGCATTTTATATTCTTATACATGATAGCAGTTACTATAGAAACTTGTAAGACCTTCCATAAGATGTAAATCACTTATTTTTTAATTTAAATTTTTTAAAAAGCTATTTTTTGGCACAACCAGTGCTTGCTCTTCCATCACTGCATTTGCTAGCTGCCAGTCACTAAAAGGCTTGGTATGAGAGGCAAGAGGATGCAATAAACTTCCTCTTTTCTCCTGATATTAGAGAATCACTTCCTAATTTTTCTCTAGTTACGCTGTGAAATCTTTCTTTATATCATGTATTATTTACTGCTTATGATTATGAAAAGGAGCTTGTGACTGGATTAAGACAGTGTTCAGAACACCACTCATGCAGAATATTTGTAAAAGACAATTTGCTGCATGAATACTCTAATTGTGTTTATTAAGTGTTTGGATCAGGTGTAAAATAAGTGAGTTATTGTCCTGATGCTGCAGAAAACCTGCAGGTCTCCCCAAAATGCTGTATTTATCTCAGGACTGGGTGATCCTGAAGCCTCATTTTGTGCTCATTTAAAAATCAGGTTTGGGAAAGTCTTAAATCTTAATATACTCACTTACTAGTATAGGATGTAGTGGTCAATATTCAGGTGGAATAAAAAAGGCATTTGCCATCAAGGCTTGTCAGGTGATGGGAGAGAAAATAAAAAACTGATTTCTCCCATCTTGTCCAAAAGAAAGAGGAAAGTAAGGGAAACTTTCCCAGTAGTATCAATTGCAGTTTTAAAATGTCAAAAATACCAACTGAGAGAACAATCAGAACCGTCTGTCTTTGTTTCTCAGGTGTCAAAAGCTTTGCATGTCCAATATATCTTCTTTTCCCTCACACCAACATGGAGAGTAATGGGCATTTCATCCAACAGACATTGGTACTGTGGAGCCCAAAGGTCTCCACCCAAAAGGGATTAGAGGCATGGTGGTCCTGACAGGGGTGTAACTTCAAAAACTGATTTTCCATCTAAACATTTTTACTGCAAAGCCAAGAATTTAAAAAGAAATGTCACACTTGTTAGAATTTAACCTTTATTTGGCAGCAGTGGGTAAGGCAGTGTAATTATTTGGTAATAGCACATCCATGGCCATATGTTATTCCTTCCACAGGGACTTTGCTTTATTCAGTGAACAATATGAACAGAGCTCCTGGAAAGAGCACACAGTCAACATTTAGTTCTATTTTTGCAGCTCAGTGTGGAGCTGTGGGCATTGCTGGCTCTATGTTGTAATATATCTCACTTGGTCATTTCCAAATGCTCTTTCCTGAGGCAGTCAGCACTGGAGCAGGCATATACTTTGGATTAGTTCATTTTCACAGCACCTCTCTGAGATAAAGATGTGTTGCCCCAGTTTTAAGCACAGAGGCACAAGGAAAGTAAGACTGGCAGAAT
This sequence comes from Parus major, assembly GCF_001522545.3. Classification (NCBI taxonomy): domain Eukaryota; kingdom Metazoa; phylum Chordata; class Aves; order Passeriformes; family Paridae; genus Parus; species Parus major. The sequence goes on from NC_031783.1 coordinate 2,354,060, forward strand.
CTGCTGACTCAGAACTTGAGGGCTGTAGGCTCTGGCTTGCTAAACCTTATTTCATATGTTAAGGCATTACCTAAGGGTAAAATAACATCCACAGCAGTTCCATGAGTTGCAGAAACACTCATCTAAGTGACATCTGTCACTCATATTGGGCAGTCAGAATGTGACTCGTGGCAGAGGCAGGTCCCCAGAGCAGAGCTGCAGTGTTTGAGCAATCCTGCCATGAGTTCTTGCTGTGATCCCACTGCTGTTTCTGTGTCCTGGGATGCTTTAGGTCCCTGGAGGTGATGGTTTATTTAATGTGCTTAGCCTGGAGACATGACCTGTCCTGTTCCCTGAGGGATGAGCAGTGATGTGGAAAAGGGTACTGTGCTGTGTTAACATCGATCAAAAATGAACATGTGGAGGATCAGTTCAGACTCCATCCTCTACAGCAAGTGAAAGATAACTGCATATTTAAAAAAAACCCAAAAAAACCCCATTCGGGGTCCTTTGTGGGATGAGTGCAACCACATATCTTCCTAAACCAGCCCTCTATACTATCCTTATCTTAAGGGGCCCCCAAAGTACTATTCCATGTAAGAGACAAACCCACATGAATGAAAAAACTGGTGGTGTGTGGCCTGTCAGAGGCAGGAAACCAGATTGCAGCATGGCAGTGAACACTGTGGTTACCACAAGTGGGATTTTTAAACAAGAGAAGAGGAAGCAGAAAGGTGCAGCCACTGTCTGAGGACCCCTAAGTCCTAAAAAGCAAAATATTTTTAAATACTCCTTTCAGTCTTTAGCCTTACACCTTTTATGTGTGCCACAAAAGTAAGATATGATTAAGTTTCTCAAACACACATTATTCTAATCATTACTGTGTGACATCCCTGTCCCCAACAGTAACCAGGCAGAACCCTGGCAGCGAGGACAGATGTGCTGCTGCTGTGGATTTGGATTTTTGATCCAAATTCAGGCTACCACTCTCCTGAGAACAGCACTCTCCTGTCCCCCCTCCTGCTCAGTGAAGTGATCTCTGAAGCTTCTGCAGCCCATGGTCCAGGCATGACCTTACACTACACCCTGAGAAGCACATTTGGATTAATCTCTTTAATTAGAAAAGAAGAACAAACCTTATGGTATTAAAATGATTAAGAGGTCAGCATTAAGGTATTAATTTTCAGTGCCAGCAGGATGGATTGATTTAGTTTGTTTGTTTTGTTTTAATGGTGATCCAAACAGCATATTAGCTCTTGCTTTGTGGGGCTACTACAGAATCAGTTCCCTTTACACAATGGGCAGCTTGAAAACTTAAAAAACTTGAAAAAAAGTGAAAGGCTTGCTTCCAAAAGAAAAATGTTGCTTCTGATTTTAGAAGTTTTGGTGACACATTGCTGAGATTCAGTGCTGCTGCAGTGGTTCTGGTGCAGGACTAGCAATGCTGTGCAGCCAGTTTGGGAGGCAGCAGCCAGTTTGGGAGGCAGCAGCCAGTTTGGGAGGCAGCAGCCAGTTTGGGATCCAGCAGCCAGTTTGGGATCCAGCAGCCAGTTTGGGATCCAGCAGCCTCTGGGTTTGGAGTGCACAGGCTCCGGGAGGAGCTGCTGGGGGAGAGCCCTGTGAGGCTTTTCCATCAAGCTCACTGAAGCTTTGCACTCCCTGCAGTGCTGCCTGTTCCAAGGGTGGTGGTGGTGGATGGTTCCTTTGTGGACATACCAGTAAATCTGGTATTTCTGCATGGGTTAGGAGCACAATGGGGGAAGTTTGGCTTCCAGACACCAGCATGGTTTCACAGTTATCCCTATGACCAGCAGATGGAGTTGAGAGAATACTGCTTTTTGGAAGCAAAGGAAATCGTTTTTCTTCAAGTCTTGACTTAGAATTGGAGCAGCACATCTTCTCCTGTGCTTTTTCCCCCCTCATCTCTTGCTAAATGACGTCAGGAGCTCTCTGTTGTGTTCTTCTTTGTTTCTTTTCATGTCCTATGGATTTCTGTAATAGCAGATTTTGATCACAAGACAGAAGTGACTGGGGGGTGAAGATGTCTCAGGTGTGCCTTGCTGCAGACCTTTGAGGAAGAGGAAGAAAGCTTTTAAACTGGGAGCCAGGTTTAATTAGAGCAAGTAGAACTGTAGCTACTTAAAATAGACAACTGGTATTTTATTCTAGAGACCAGAAAGAAAAGGCTTTATGAAGAATCACTTAACTCTTGTGCCCTTCCAGGGAGGAAGACCTGTGTTCTGACCCTTCCTGTGACTTTTCCTCACTTGCAGCACAGCCACTCTCCTCTATCCCTGTGGAAAGGTCTGTGGCTGTTGCAGTGGCAGCATGCTGAGTGTCTGCTTGCTGCTCTCTTCAGCATTGTCCCAGTCTCTGCTGGGCTTGCTGTCAGCTGTGCTCACCTTCCCTGTGCCTGCCCTGACCTCCACTCTGAAATGTAGCTTCTCGTTCACAGGCAAGCTCACTCCTTCCCTTCCTCAAAAAAATCCCACCTGATTTACAGTAGTGAACAGCTGGGAAAAGGAAAAGGCTCTACTTAGGTCTAAAGGAGAACATCTTAATAACCTGGAAACAAATCCAACAGATAGTGTTCAGTGCCAGGGAAAGGATATTGTTTTGTTGGTAGCAGAGCATCTCTGGCTTGCCTTAGTGCAGGAGTTCATCCTGGGGATGTGCATTGCTTTGAATGGTGGAATATTTTAGCTTTTGCATCATCTGTAAATACAGTGCCAGGCTGGCAAAAGCTGACAAAGAGGAATTAATCTTTTCCTGATGCTCTGGCCCATGCTCCACTCTCCCTTCCCCCATATGCAAATATAAGTGGTGGGGAGTATCCATTGCTGTGTCCTGCTCTATTCCAGCAGCTGAGGTGCTCCATGGCCAGCACTCTGACAGCATGGCTTTCCTTCCCTTACAAACTCCTCATTTGTGCTTTAGCCTTTTTTTCTATTCAGGATTTGCTATCTGTGATTTTAAATGTTCCTCAAGCTGTTTTGTCCCCCACTAAAATACTGAGGTTTATGTAGGGTATATAACCCTTCAATATTTCACTCCGGTGAAATCCTATACCTGAGAACTGGAATCTGTCTACATCTTCCTGTATTTTGTCCTTTTTTCTACTTTGAGACACTTCTTCAGTGCACATTTCTTGGCATTTGCTGGCCCTACCAATCAGAAAGATAAGGAGATAAACTCCACAAGTGTATCCTTAAGAAAGATGCTGATCCAGCCTTGATGCCTAGCAGACTCAATGGCATAGAATTGAGACCTTTGCTAATTTTAAAACAAAATTCCTTTAGCAATTAAAACCTAAGTGCACTGACCAGCTATTCAGGTTCTTTCTATGGCCTGACCACAGGAGCCACCTCACCTTTGAGGTTGTCATGGGCTTGCAGGTTCATTCACCACCCTCACTGGTGGAAGTGGGAAGTTGAAAATATTCCTGTTTACCCTCGACATGAAAACTCTGCCTTTATCTGTGCCAGTGTCAAAGCTTTGAAATAAACCTTGAGCTCTAAACACATTCTTCATGGTAAGAACTCGGCCTCAAGGTGCTCCAGGGGAGGTTCAGGTTGGGCATGAGGAAGGATTTCTTCCCAGAAAGGGTTGTCAGACATTGGAATCAGCTGCCCAGGAAGGTGTTGGAGTCCCCATCCCTGGATGTGTCTAAGGAAAAGCTGGATGTGATACTCAGTGCTCTGGGCTACTGCCAGGGTGGGGATGGCTCACAGGTTGGACTTGATGATCTCAGAGGGTTCTTCCAAGCTAAATGATTCTGTGATTATGTTTGCTTTGTGTTCAGGAGCTGAATATCTTTTTACCTCTCCTCATTTCTTAGGGCACTGCCACTGCTCAGGTTGGTGCTCTAGGCTGACATCACTTATCTCCCTCCAGACAGCGGGGCAGCCTTCTGAGGCTGTGTCCAGTTCAGGAAACCTCTTTCCTCTCCTGTGGAGTCTTCTGCCCACCATTCAGACTCAGATTCTGATTCCTCCTTGGCTGAGGATGCAGCACTGCAGGGTTTTGGGGTACAAGTGCTTGTGTTTGTAGTGCTCATCCCAGCCCGTTGGTGCACGTGTGAGCCTCCAGCCTCTGGGGCCAAAGCAGACTCTGGTGTTCCTGGGGTTACAAGGATCCTTCCTGTTTGGATAGGACCAGGCTGCTCATTCCATGCCTGTTGAGAGCAACTGGTGGAACCAGGGAAACCACCATCCACGTGAATTGCAAGAAGTGTAAAGTGGTTCTGTGTCATGTTCCCAGTGAAGCTCTGGTCATCAAGTGACAGCCTTTGGCCTTGATGCCCCGCAGTAGCTGCTGCTTGAGCTCTCCTTCAGTTTGGGGACAGAATGATACTCCCTGGGCTGTTCAGAGAGGGTTCAGCACTTAATAGAGCATTCCTGCAAATCCTGTGGAAGGAAGGACTTTGAATCTTACTGGAAATGTGTTGGGATACTCATTATTTGAGTTGGTCACACTATGAACATTTTATTCAGGTAGAAATGTTGCTAATTAGAAGTTCTTTGAGATTTACAGTTCATTTGTGTATCCACTTTGTGCCTGCTATTCCTTCTCTGGAAGGGACCCTCAGGATCACACTTTAAGCCTATGGTTGGAAGGGAAGTGAAGAAGTTTGAGGGTGTTTCACCTTAATGTCCCCATGTGTGGGATTTGTGGCAGTGGATTCTTAATAACCTCACTAAGATCTGCTGTTGATTACAAACCTCTCTTACAGAACTAAAAGGCATTTTTTAAACACAGGATTTGTCCTCATAGTGAAAGTCACATTCTTCTATCAGGGACAAGGAAAAAACATGGAAATAAGCAGAAATTACAGAATAAGAAAATTATTTTAAAACCATAATGCTCTTTAGAGTGGAGCTGGGGCAGAGTTCTGTATTGCATTGTTTACCTGATGTAAGATTGCCACTGCTGTTGAGATTGCTGCCTACTTTTGTAAGAAAAGATACATAGTGTTCCATCCTGACAATGTTGAGTGTTTTTGAATATAAGTACATAGAAACATTGAGAATTGCTGGTCACCTCAGGAAAACCACCAGGGAAATTTGAGTCCATCCAAGCCCATGACAATGAGATACTTGAGCATCTCTCCTGCCCAGATGTGCAGAAACCTTTTTGCCTTCACGATAGGGACAGGGCAGAAGCATCTTCCTCTGTGAATGAGTTTCCATAATTTTAAAGGGTATTAATAGTTGTCTTACCCTACAGAATATATAGGGTAATATAAAAATATATTAATATATAACTCAGTATCTAGAAAACTGATTATTGACATTCCCATCTCCATCAGAGGTTTTAGCAGATTTCCAACCCCTGATCCATTTGCTCTGTCGATGGTGGAACAAATGGCAAGAGAAACAAAAATATCTTTTTTACTTTGTTTATCTGACTGTTTAATTATTTCTTTTAATTGTGGGTCCAGAAGTGCCTGAACTTCCTGCCTCAACATTGTCAGTCAGGTGAAGCAACAAGAAGCTTTATATTCTGAGGGGGTTTTGAGCCTACCTGCAGACACAGTGATCTGGACTAAGACTGCTTTGTTCTTCAGACCACTGATACTCTGCAATTCTGCTCTTTTCTTACTCAGTCTTCAAGAAACCCTCTGGGTCAGGGCATCTGTGCTGATACAGCTGCAGTCATGTCTGCTAACTGGAAGGGTAGTAACAAAAGGAGGACTTGGCTTGGGAAACAATTCTTTTACTGGGATGAAAGCATCGCTTCCAACAAGATTTTCTTTGGCATGATCCGTGTATTTTTCTGCAGATTAGCTGAACTAATTGTTTCCTATTTGTGACCCAAGAATTGTTTCAGCAAAACCTCTCTGCTCTATGGATTTGTTCACAGGAGAAATGGAAGACTGAATTTCAGCTGCATGCAGTGGGAGCAGATGTTCATGGGTTTCCTTCATTCACCCCCTTATTCCTTTTATTGTTCTTTCTCTTGAAAGCTCAAGACAAATGGATTCAGCAATTCCTCTTTGTATGAGAGTCTTGTCTAAGAGTTACTATAATCATTATCAAGTGGCAGAGTCCCCACTTCCTCCATCAAATACCAGACATGGTGTATTCTACTTGATCTTGTGTGCTTCATTCCCCAGAAGAAAAGCAAGCTCCAAAATCTGATGTGCAGGGACAAAGCTTGCTGCTGGAGCATGCAGGAAATGTTTTGTTGGTCTGAGAAAACTAGGATTTTGTAGGCTATGGAATTTTCTGTGAATCCTTCTCAAAGGTCAGAAGTAGAGTGGGCTACAAATGGTGTATGCTGACACTTAAACCTGATTTTTTTTAAATGTGGTATTCAGGTTGTGGTTAGTAGTTCTGCAGGCAGCACTGAACTATTTCCTCTGTTATCTCCCCAGCATAATCCTAATGTTCTTATATTCTATTTGAAAGTGTTTTTCATGGCTTGTTTTCCTTAGGTAGCTTGGAATTTGGTGAGCTTTCCTGTAATAACATGTTTTTGTGCATAATCAAAGCAATTCTTGGGACAGTTGTTTGTTTGTCCACAAGATTAATTCAGGCTGCAAATCACAGGGATTTCAGCACTTTTGCAGTCCCATATCTGTTCCTGCTGTGGGAGTCAGTGGTGTGGATATGTTTCATTTTGGAAGTCAGGTTTCTACATTTGTCCAAGAAGGTAGAAAAGCTGCCTAATCTGTGTTGAATAATTGACATGTTAGGGGCTGTTTCTCTTCTGCACTGTTATGAGCTGTGTCTTAGACTGAAGATCTCTGTGAGTTTGCTGCTGGCAGGCAGAGCTCAGGCCTTGGTACAGAAGTGTGTCCATAAAGAATGGATGCTGGAAGTAAAACATTGGATTTTAAAGCTGATCAAACCCAGTGTCACCCTGTGATAACTCCAGTTCTCTTCAGCAGCAATAATGCAACCCAGGTTTAGGTGGCCCTTAGTAGGAGAAAACTGTATACAGCTTGCCCTGGGAATTTTCTCTGTGGAAGGAATATCACTTGGAGAGAAAAAGGACTAACTTAGGCTTAGGAAATCAGCTCTTCCTTTTGCTGTAACACATGGAGGCAGTCAGAGAATTTTGACTCTCTTCTCCCTTTGGACTTCTCTTTTTCTTAGGGACAGGGGACTGGGGTTGATTTGTATAAAACCTATAATATGAAAATCTCACCTCTAGTATGAAAATGTAATACTAAGCAAGCTTGAATTCATAGAATGGTGTGGATTGGAAGGGACCTCAAGGAATTCCACCTCTGAGTGTGATAAGAGCTCATTGCTGTTGGGATTATGGTCTCTCTAATAAAGGATATTTTGAATGGCTCATTATTCAAATTCTTGTTTGTTTAAGTGTTTTTACAGAGAACCTCTCAATACATTGATGTTGTTTCAGCATTAGGAATGCTCTGGGGAGTGGTGCAATAGCCCTTATAGCCCAGAGAACAGTTCTGTGATACTCAAATCTTGTACAAGAAGCTCGCAGGCACAACACTGACCTCTCCATTTTTCTCTCAGTCCCAGATGCAAACCCAAGTCCAACAAGTGGGGATTGTCCCGACACAGGCCATGGCCACCGGGCCCACAGCAGACCCTGAGAAGCGCAAACTGATCCAGCAGCAGCTGGTTTTGCTGCTCCACGCTCACAAGTGTCAGCGGCGCGAGCAGGCCAACGGCGAGGTGCGCGCCTGCGCCCTCCCGCACTGCCGCACCATGAAGAACGTCCTCAACCACATGACGCACTGCCAGGCTGGCAAGGCCTGCCAAGGTGAGCCCTCTCTGCTCCCCCTGTCCCCAGCCTTGCTCTTCTCAGCCAGAGGGTCCCCTGTGCCTGGGTGAGGGAGTGGCAGCACTGGCTCTGTGGTTAAACTGCTCCCAGCTCTCCTCAGCTGCCAGTTCAGAAAACAGAATGCAACATTTTCCCTGCTCAAATAGGATGGCACCAGTGTAGCTATGCTTGAAAGCATCTTCTTCATCTCCTCACTGATGCTTTGAGAGACTGTCTGGAATAGAGGCTAGACAGTATTAAAGGAATAAAGCAGGTATTTATTAAAAAGATTTTTAAAGGATATACTTTGGGCAGTACAAGAGTTTGGCTGTGACTCTGCTCAAGATGGAACTTGGTCACGAGTTTTCACATTTATATAAATTTTGGTTCATTTCCATACTGGGATAATTGTCCAATTCCAGCTCCAGGTTCTGCAGTCCCATCCTCCCAGACTGCTCTCCTCAATTTGCTGTTTACACATTTTGGACCTGAAACTGCAACTGTGTCTTTGGTTGTTGGGCTGGGAAAGGATTGTTGTGTCTGACTACACTGAGGAGAATTTGCTAACACATCACACAGAGTTATATACTAATACAGTATAGAATCTGGAAAATATGAAAGCTAAAACTTAAGGCATCAATATTAAGTGTGATATCCACCATGTGTTTGTCTTAAATTTCAGTACTAGTTTCCTTCTTTTGCACTTGGATCACAAGACATTTCAGTTGTGTTTAGTTACGTGTACAGGCAATATTTGCCTTTTGGAAGCAGGATTGTAGCAGTGTAGCAAAAAAATTTACTTGTTTGTGGTTTTAGTATTGCTTGTGAAGGAGAAAGAATAGAGTTACTCTGAAAATGAAATCATTCAAACCCAATTAACCAAGGAGTGGCTGTTAACTCTTGCTTTCCCTTGCTGCAGTTGCTCATTGTGCATCTTCAAGACAAATCATCTCCCACTGGAAGAATTGTACTCGGCACGACTGTCCCGTGTGCCTTCCTCTGAAAAATGCCAGTGACAAAAGAAACCAACAACGTGAGTGCTTCTCTTACTGCTGTTAAACCAAAGTTGATCACATGTGCAATGGAGGAATAAACTCCTGACGGTGTCCCAACAAACAGTAGTCATTAATAATCTTTTACAAGGATAAATGTATCAAGTGAATTTCCATTTCTGATCATTGAATCTATTTATTAATTAAATATGCAATAATTGGGAAAGTCTGAGCTCAAGACACATCTTTTTTAAAGGGTGTGGCAACTTCTAACTGGTTTCTTTGTGAGGGAGGTCAATAGATTCCTGTTATGAAGTAGTTTTGGATATAGGTAGTGGATTGGGGAGGAGATAAGCTGCTTGATTGTGTTTCTTGCTGCTAGAAACTATTTAAATCAACATGCTAAAGACTTAAAATAACCAAAAATGTTTGAAAAAATAATTTTCTCATGTAAAAAGGTCTGGATGGCTTAATCATTAAGTGTATTTAACACTGGTATAGATTAGCTGTAGTTCTGCAAATCATGCCTGGTTTTTATAATAGCTGAGCTGTTACTGATCCTTGGGACTGGTCCATTTGTAGTTTATTTCTTCTTCCCTCTTGCTCTGAAAAAGAAAATTCTGAACTTATGTTGGTAGGTTTGCTTCTCATCAAGTCCTTTGAAAAGATGCCAGGGTGGAACATTTTACAGCATCGATGTAAAGTTCTAGAAATCCTAAGTAATGTTATGCCTAAGTATATTTAAATAAGGGTTAAGAAGTGGAAAATAGCTGCAGGACTTGCAAAGCTTGTACATTGGAATTGGATTGGAAGCATTCTGCTAATTTCCAGCTAAGCTGAGACTGCAGTGGGGAACACCAGTAAACCTTGGAGGATGCAGAATTGCTCCTAGGTTAGGTGGGATTAAGGCAGAGGGGAGAGTAGCTGCTAAAACTACCAAAATTATCCATTGAGCATGTTCTCTTTATGGTTTAAAGAGGGGTTTTCCTTCTCCAAAACAGAAAAAATTACAACTTATAGAGCTACATGGAGGTCAGAATTTTGTTTCAGTTTTACCAAACTTCTCCTTGGTAAACAAGATAAGTCTTGTGCTTTGAAAGTAGTAATTTGTTGCAAGTGATTAGTTGTTTGGCCCTCAAAAAATGTGTTGAAAGCTTTGCTTTTTAATATGACATGGTCCATTTGTGCTTAACATCCTTATTACACAGTTGTTATCAAAGTGCTAACAACATCTACCAGAACAGAATTGCATTTTTCAATACAAGCTGCTGGAGAAAAGTAGTTTGTGCACTATTTGTTTTGTTGCTCATACAGCTGATTATAAGAGAACAAAAACTGGAACATAAACAATCCTTAAAAGGAATTTTGCTATGGGATCAAATAGGATACTGTCTGACTGCCACAGAATTATAATGAATAAGTGTAGAATTTTTCTCTCTTGTTGCATATGGAAGGAGATGAATATGAAATCTCCTTCTCCTATTCAGTTAATCAATAATCCAGTGGTGCAGGGTTCTTTGTCCTGGATTATGTCTCAGGGTCACATAAAACCTCATGGTTTATTGGGAGGTGAAAGAGGAACACTAAAAGTACTCATTGAGCTGTATCATAAAAGGTGCCCCTTTTTGGGCATTCAGGAAGGTTTGGGGAATGATTTGTATTGGTAACATTGGTGCTCTGTAAAATGTTGTTCCAAATCAGATGGAGACCAACCAGAGTTGGGATAGTTTTAGACTGGAAGAAAATGTTTTCTTTCTTAAGAATAAATCACAGTAGCTTCTACTAAATTGGGAGGAGGAGGGAGTCTGCATTGGCAGAATACAGAGAACATTCAGAAAGGGAAAAAGGAATGAGAAGTATAGTGATCCTCCTTCTATTGTGTTCCTTACAGAGAGCCCAGTACCCTCCTTCCTGTGCCCATCCCTGTTTTCCTGCTGTTATTTCAGTCCTGGTGTGGCCATGCTGGGCTTTCAAGAAGCTGCTTCAAAGGGTGCCCACCTTTTAGAACATTCTGGAGTTGAGCACTGCTGAGCCATTGCAGTGTGGTGCCTCACTTCCATACACACTCCTATGCTTCTGTAGCTTTCTGTTCCTACTCCTTGGGGATCTGCAAGTCCTGGAAAGTCCTGGGGTTTGGGTTATTGCCATGGAGCTGTTTCTGTACAGGTCTTTTAGTGTTGGGATTTGTTTGTAAAGAACATTGTGCCAGGTTTCCTCTGTATTGCCTTTTTTATTTATTTTAAAGAGCTCTTGAACTATATTTTACTATAATGGTTGATAGTGACCTGACTTGTTAATAGAGTATATTGGGACAAATTTAAAATTCTTTCTGTTCCACATGGTTCTTATTGTGTGTCCCATGTAATTCTGAGGGGGCAGGAGAAATGGGAAAACAAATATTATGTTGCACGTGGTGAAACATTAAACTTTGCTTTTGAATAAACAGGTGAATCCTGTGGTTTGAAGTAATGCCTTGAAATTTGGTTGAAATATTTTGGGGTTAAAGGCTTGTTTTAGTTAGGAAGTACTTCTTGCTCCCTGATGGGCCCAACATGATATGTGTGACAAATTTTTACAAACAGTTGTTGATATAATTCCTAGTTTTGTAGCTGTGTCAGTTATTCTTTGAAGATTCATTTTATCATGCACATGTATGAGCTCCTTAATTCTTCTGTTCCTGGCCTGGGCAGGTGTGTTGTGCACAGCTCCTGGATCTGCTCCCATTTGTAATGTTGTGCATCATTCCAGGGTCAGGGGACACTGGAAAACCCCTGGGATCCCCACTCAGATGAGTGAGACTGGAAAGTGGAGTTGTGAACTTGGAGCTTGGCTCCCCTCTAACATTCCTTGTAGGAAAATTTTAAATAAAATGCAGCAAGGAGAAAGCTGGATTAAGAAAGATTAAACTTGAGATAACTAATCTTCACCTAAAAGTGTGATTTTAGAGAAGACAGAGACAGAAATCCTGGTGTATGTGAAGGCAGGGATGAAAGAGCAGGAATGTGATGAGGGAAGTGGAAGTAGGGACCATGATCTAGCTGGCTGACATAGCAGGGTATTGAGTAGAGGCAGAAAATGGAAGAGAACCTGGATGTGGAGCATTTGGGAACCAATCCTTTGCAGAGAAGGGAGCGAGTGCATCCATGCACAGGGAAATGTGTCCAGGAGGAGGAGGAGGAGGAAGCAACTTCTTCAGTAGAGTCTTTTTTCTGTGCAAACACAATGAAATCCAACTTGTTCAAGTCTCTCTGTCAGGAAATATAAGATCTACAAACACAACATGTCTCTTGTGTTTTCAATTGCTGGAAATCATGTAATGGTGACCCATCAGTTATCCCATGGAGCCACATGATGGATGGTAGTCCATGGATTAAGGAGTTCCACTGACTGTCTGATCCAATGCTGTTCTGAAGGATTCTAATTTAGTGCTTAACTTAAATAAAAATTAAAATGGTATTGGTGGTGAAGTTTAAAATTGACACTTCCTTCTTCAAGTTCCTTGTAAAATCTTTACCCCATGATATGATTCAAGAAACAGCCTTTAATTAAAAATTGTATGCATTTACCTTTGTGTACCTGCCTAATTCTGAGTGCAGGACAGGCTTGTGCTGAGGTGAGTCAAGGGCACCAGCACAAATTTTGCTCCAGCACCTTTGAGATGAGGAGAGTGAGGAGATGCAGGATAGAACAAGTCTCAATTAAAGAATTTGGAAGCAAAATCAAACATTTAAACCAGCGTGGCTAAATTTAAATCAGCTCATAGCTTGTTGTCTGAGGTGGTGAGACAGAGTTGCTGAAGGATTTTGGTTTAACAATTGCCAGCTGTTCTAACAGCCAATTCTGTCTCAAATGCTACTTTCTTTCTGCATCTTAATTGTTGTTATTACCTTCTTTCTAGCTTATTGGTCTAATCCTTAGAGTTCAGGCATTTAAAATTCTCAAAAATGGTTTAACATGTTCACTGGAGTGGTCAGGTTAGAGAAGTGCTGGGCATTCATACTTAAAATAGCATTAGGGATCTGTGTTTAAAATAAATTTTAATTAGCTGGAGGGGTTTCCCTCTAAAAGTCATGAGTGCAGTGTCATTAAACAGCAGTGCCTGGGACAGGAATCCTGCAGGTGAGCTGCTCTTGGATGGTTTTGATGCCTTCTGGGGATTGGGATGTCACTGGAACTACTCAGAAAGTTCAGGGACTGCTGAATTTGTGCTTGTTTGAACCTTCCCTCCTCAGGTACATAAACACAAATGACACTGGGACACACAGAGCCAGTCGTCTTTACAGCATTTAGAATGTGAATTACAGAGCTCATTTCACACTTGTAACTTCTGTCATGGGCTCCTCAACATCTGAAGCATCAGTTAATAAAAGTAAATTACAATAGATGTTGTTTCACGTTGCAGTGGCCTAATGTGTTTGTTCCAGGGCTGTATTTATTTTAGTTGACTTTTTTCCCTGCACACAGAAAGGGAAATCTATCTGCTACAGAAAGAACAGCATTTTCACTTTGGTCTCTCCAGAGTGGAAATTTAATACTCTCTGCCTCCATCTTCTTATTTGACAGATAATGTCATGCCTTCATACAAAACCAGTGAACAAACAGACGAAAAAACCTCCTTCAAAAACAGATTCCTGATGTTGGGCAATACTCAGAACAGAATCCTACTGCGTTATGAAGTGTAGAAAAGCTGAGGGCAAATAGTCTAAAACTGTTCTAACACAAGGGCTGAACTTGAGCTTTGCAGTGACTGATGCTGCTGCCAAAGCTCAGCCCAGAGCCATGGGCTGGACGTGCTGGACTTGTCCAAGTGAGCTTCAGGCCAAGCCTGCAGTCTTAAACAATCAGTGGTTTTTCCCCAGGAGAAGGTGAGGGCTGGTGGAAGGCTGGGCTCTCCTCAGTGAGGTGGCCACTGAGGTTTTCCCTGGTTTTTTTGTTTCCCTGGTTCCCTGCATCACCTGCGTGTGTTCTGCCATCTCCTGCACTGAAAGCAGACTGGGGAGGTTTTGTCCTAATTTTTCTGGAGGAATACCATCCTCTAACAAGCTGGAATTCTTATTAGCTCCTGAATCAATCTGTGCTGTCACAGCAGTCTCTGAAGGCTTTTGAATTCCAGGGTGCCACAATTTTTGTGCTATTTAACCTTCCTGTTCCTTGGCTTGCAGTAGTGTAAAGGCATTTTCTCCTAGATTGTGTGATTCCAGAGAACTACATGCAAGTCCAATGAGGAATTCATATAGCTGCTCTTTAATATGTCTTTTTTTTAATTAAGCTGGTAGGATCTTAATCAGCTTCTTTGTTTTTAAACTCTCTTGGAAGTGATCAGTGAGTTCAAAAGTTATTGTGAGTGTGTCCACAGAGTGTAAGTATATATAAACCTTAATTTCCATGGTAATCCCAGCATTTAAAATACTGTGGATTGTCCTTTGGGGGAAAAAAGGATGTTTTTTGTAGAGCTGCTTCTTCAGGAGAGGAAGATAGCTGAGTAAATTTATTTGTAGTTCTTTGGCAAATGAGATGAAATTGATTTCTCATCTGGAGAGGGAAAAGTCTGGACTCTGCAGTGTGTGTGTTTTCTCTTGGGTGGAAGCTGGAAGCCTGTGTATCTGTTCAAGTGATTCAGTTTCCATAGTGGGTAAGGATTTAAGAAAGCCTGGATAATGCTGTTAATGTCTCAGAAGGCTTGTTTTCATGACTTTTTTATCTAAGCACGTGCCCCTACTAATATTTCAATAAAACAGTTATTGTTGCCTATATTAAGAGCCATTACAGTTGCTAAGTTTAGTTCACACATTTGTAATGCACATTACATATTTAATTACTTGAGGGGGAAAATGTGAAGGAAGTGTTACTTCTACCAGAGCCCTGATTATCAAAATGCAGCATCTCTGTGCTGAAGGTTGCACTCCATGGGTCATTCACAAGGGAACATGGTATTACTTAGAATGGTAAATAAAATGAGAACCAGAAAGCAATATTTTGCTCTCTTCTGGATTAAGTAAATGCTACTTTTCCCTGTTGTTTCCATTTCCTGCCTACAATGAAAATTACACTTCCACACATCTGTATGGTGGGAGAGGTTGGTTGGTTGTGGTAGCCATGTAGATTAATGAATACCTGAACATCATCTAAATTATTTACCAGAGTTCAACCCCTCTCTGACTCCAACTTATTTTAGATTTTGTACACTACAATGTGAGACTCATCAGAGTTTTTCATATCTCTGAGTAATTTGGGGTTTAAGGTAATTTGGCCTCTTCAGAGGATTTCATCTGGTGACTGCTGGCAATGAAAATTTCTACCAACAGATCTTCAGTATTACCTTTGTGTCCAAGGACACAGTGTTTCTGCTGAACTCAGGATCTCTGTTCTGGAGCCAAATATTTTGACCTAAAATGGGATTGATGGGAAAGAGGGAAGTAGAGGAATTAAATTTTTTTCCCCCTTAGTTTACTGTCCCCAAGCATGAAAATCCTATTTAGCCTTATATAGGAGCCTGTACTGTATATCTATTACAAGTAATTATGGGCTTTATATGCCTGAAATTTACAGCACTTCTCTTTAGACTGCATGGATTAATAGCCAGGGTGGGTTCTGTCCTGTAGAATCGAAGGCTGAGTTTTCCCACTTGGCATCTTGAGTGTTGTTCTGTCCTCTGGCAGAAAAATATCTGTGTCATAGAATATGTGCATGTTGTGGTGACTTTTGGCATGACTGGTTTTACTCCTTATTCCCATCGAATTTTAATTTTCTCTTATTCTTTCTCTTCTCTTATAGCCCTTTTAGGGTCTCCAGCTGGTGGGATCCAGAATTCCATCGGTTCTGTTGGTACAGGCCAGCAGAACACTCCATCACTAAGTAATCCCAATCCAATTGACCCCAGCTCCATGCAACGAGCCTATGCTGCCCTGGGGCTGCCATATGGCAACCAGCCCCAAACACAGCTGCAGCCCCAGGTCCAAGGCCAGCAGCCAGCACAGCCTCAGGCTCACCAGCAAATGAGGACCATTAATGCACTGGGTAGGTGGAGAAAAGAAAAAAAAAAAAAGTTTAAATAAATTATGTTGAACTTTTAGGATAGTCTGGTATTTTGTTTGGTCAGAGTAGTGACTGTCTGGTCATGTTGTTTATTAAGTTAGAAGTACACTATTTATATACACTGCCATTCATTTACATTTGAATATTAGAAAGTTTTGAATGTAGTGCTTTGGCCAAATAGCAGGACTTTGAGTTTCTTTTAAAATATAGCATATAGCTCATTCTCTGAGGTGATGAGACAGAATTTCTGAAGGATTTTGGTTTAACAGTTGTCCCCTGTTCTAACAGACAATTCTGTCTCAAATGCTTTTTTTTTGCATCTTAATTGCTAGTATTACCTTCTTTATGGCTTATTGATCTAATCTTAAGAGTTTATGAATTTAAAATTTTAATAGACTCGTTTTTGTAGTTCAGACTGAAAGTAATTTGTTCCATAAATAGCCACATATGTGCAGCACAGTAGGTATTGTTATAAAAATACTTAACTTGATCAATTGCTTCTTCTGTTAGCCAGGTGGGTCAGTAAAGTGCAGTTTCATCATATTATTGTCAAAATTGTGAACTGTGCACCAATGATGTTTAATTTTGCCCCAAAGGAGCCAACCAGATGAACCTTCCTGCAGGAGGAATAACAACAGAACAGCAACCGGGTCTAATTTCTGAAACTGCTCTTCCAACATCCCTTGGGACAAATAAGTAATGCACACATTTTCATTCTTGCTCAATTAAACATTTATTTGCATGCTTATGAACATAAATAAAGAGCATGCTTTAAAAACTGATTATATTGACGTGGAGATGGTCAGTCACATGTACAGCTCTGCTCTCTTTCCTGTCCCAGTTCCAGAGCTGAACTTTGTGCCTCCTGAGAGCCCCACAATATTTATTGCTTTTAAATGAAGTCCCAAAGGAAGAATATTTTGTATTTTTAAGTTGATAGTTGTGATTCTTTACCATTCACTCTGTGAATGTGCCTTGTAAACTCCTGAGCTTTGCTGCTTCAGGGGTTGCAGTTTGTTGATGCCAAAATTTCACTTTAGAGAATGTTTGATGCAATAGCTAAAAGAGATTAAAGCAACAACTCAAAAATTTCTTCAGGCATCAATCCTATGACAAAACTCTGCATTTTGGTACTCTAAAAGTCCCTTTTCTTTTGATTTTAGCCCACTAATGAATGATGGCACAAACTCTGGCAATGTTGGAAACCTCAGCTCAATGCCAACGGCTGCACCTCCTTCGAGTACCGGGGTAAGGAAAGCATGGCATGAACATGTCACTCAGGACCTGCGCAATCATTTAGTGCATAAACTGTAAGTATTCAACAAGGCTGACTTCTTCCTCAATGTTTTTAAAGAATTTCAATACAGTAGTTCTGCTATTAAGCTGAAAAGAAAGTTATCAGTAGTGGTTCTCAGGTGCTGTGCCACTCAGGATGAGTTGTTACCTTTAATCCTCTTCAGTTTGTTCTTCATGCTCATTAAGGAGTGGGCATGGAATTAGTTTCTATTGCTAGTAAATTTGTTCTGCTCTGGTGAACAGTTATTTAGACTCCAGACTGTTAAGCCTCACTTTATTTTCGTCATTTGATTTGTTTTAATCTCGTGAGAAATAGTAAAATATTATTTTTTTAACCATTTTGATATGTTTTTACATATCTGGTGTATAAGGGAACATTCAGGGTGATTATCATAAAGCTGTATTGATTTGGGTTTTTATTCTGAAGATCTATTATTGTTCCTCTGTCCTTGCAGTGTCCAAGCCATCTTCCCCACTCCTGATCCAGCAGCACTGAAGGATCGCCGCATGGAGAACTTGGTGGCTTATGCCAGGAAAGTGGAAGGAGATATGTATGAATCTGCTAATAGTAGGGTATGTTGCTTCAGTCCAACATGTGGAAGAAATAGCATCACAAATCTTAGAATTGTAGAGAAAACCACAGGGAATCATTTCACTGCCCTCTCCATGAGGAAAGTTGTGTTTTCAGTGTTTCAGTGTTTGTGTAGTTCCAAGCCATGTGATTCATGTCACTCCAAGCTAATTCACTCCTCAGCTCTAGACACCATCACATCCATCCCAACTTGCATCCTCCTGAAAGTGTGATGGACATGCAAGAAGCTTGGAGCACAGCTTGCAGTTTTTGATATTTCCCTTATAGAATTGCAGTAGTTTTAAAATTTTCCTCTTTTCCAGTGGAGGCTTTTTCTAGGACCAAGTGCTGTTCCATTGCTTACCTTCCACCTGTAGGGATAGAATTAATTCTCCTCTGCTCTGCAGCACCAGGAGTAGTTGGGCTAAGACATAAGAAGTCAGTTTGCCTACTTTGTGGATGGGAAAAAGAAATAGAATTCATGTTGTAGTTGATGATTTTTGCTCTGTCTGCACAGAGATGTGTCAGTTCAAACCTCTCATACTTGAAGGGAGCAAACCCCTGTTGATTGACAAGCTATGGATATGACATGGTGGTAATTCTACCCCAAAGGAACCACTCCATGAAAGTTTTCATTGGGAAAAGACAACAATATTAGTACCAGTAGTAACAGCCAGCAAGACCCTGATCAGAAACTTGAGATCCTTCCTTAAGCAAGGGAGGAGCATCTAAAGAGAGTAGTTAGTGACATTTCAGGTGATAATCAGATGATCACATACACTTCTGCCCCTCTCAGCCCACCTGCCAGAAGAGCTGGAGGTGGAAGCACAGGTTTTATTTCCTAGAGGTAAATAAATAGGCAGTGGTCATACTTAGAGTGCTGCTGTGTCAGTGTTGGTCAGTGACCACTTTGTATCCTCCTTGTAGCTACTAAGAGGTTGTTTACAAGGAAGATTTGGGTGTGCTCAGCCGTGGTTACCCTGGCAGCTTTAGGGACCAATTTTAGATAGAAGGAGGATTTCATGGTCACACCTGGTTGTCTAAATACCTTCTCAGTAAGGATGAGCATAGCAAACTCCTGATTGTAAAATTAAATGCCTTCTGGCAGACAAACACCCAAGAAGTATCTTCTCCTCCCCCCTCAAAACAGCTGTCAGAGCCTCATGGCCAGAAGTTTCTGTTATTGGAATTCATCTAATGTATTTGGCTCCAAAAAGCAAACTTGGAAGAAGGGAATAATTCAGAATGTGTTAACGATGCCGTGAGGAATTACATCCTTCTTTTTGAGGAGCTTCCATTCTACTTTGACACTGAAAAACATATTAGTAAGAGGCATTGTTGTGAGGAGTTTAATGCTGTTCTAGCAGTGTGTGCTCCCTTTGAGCACAGCCTTTGCAGGAATCTTTGCAGTGGGAAAGCAACACAATATTAAATTTACAAATAAGAGCTTAGAACTGAAATGGCTTGAGCAGGAGAAGGGGAGGGGTTGTAAAGCTTTTAAACTGAACAGCAGAAAGTGTTTGCACTGATTTTTGAGAAACTCTGAGAAGTGACCTGAAAAAACAAAGCTTTATATTGCATGACTGAACTTTCTTAACAAGGCTGCTGAGGAGTACATGTCTCATATTAAGTTTTTTGGAAATTAATTCAGTCCTGCTGTAATAATAAATTCTGGTTTTGATGAATATTGAATAAAAACAAAAGGATTGTGGGCAACCATCAGTCAGCCTGTGCTCTATGTAACCCTGGGTTCTAAGAGCATGATGACCCCACAAAAGAAACGTAGCCTTGAGAGTTTGGGGAGGGTTTTCTGCCTTTAACAGGTGCATAATCTCATGCACTTGGAAGATGTGTGTCCAGCAATTCCTGACAAACAAAATTGTCTACGTGGTGTGCACTGTGACTGTCTTATTGGATCTGTTGTCAGTGTGGGTTGAGTGAAATGGATTTTTCATCTTGTACAGATGTAGTGTTTACTTGTCTCTGCCTGTGGACTATTTTTCACTGAATTTTCTCCATTCCTTTGAGGTTTTGTCTGGTTTTGTTTATCCCTTGTCATGATTGTTGGTAGACTCTTTAGGAAAAGAGCAATTCCTTTCTTTATGTAAAAATTGATCTGTCCTTAACATCTGTCTCCTGAAAGTTTATTCACTGTAACAGTGTGCTGGGAATATCTTTTCCTTTTGTCTGTGGATTAGTGGAAATGTTTATTATGAAAGTAACATTTAAAAATCATTAACACTTAGAAACTAAATCACAGCTTCCTGGGTTCTGCTGAAGCAATAGAGAACTTCCAGCCTTCTCCTTTGTCTGCTAATTTACTCAGAGTAGGTGTGCAGGGTAGCCTTAAAGCAAGTGTGATTTCTGGAAGCTTTTTTTTTTCCCTTTTCTGCATTAAAGCAGAAAAGGTTGTCTTAATTTACAGGATTTTGAAAAGAAATATTTCTTTTTCAATTAGGCAAGCGTATACATTAAAAAAAACCAAAACAAAACAAACCCAACCCAAACCCAGATGATGGTATTCAGGTAGACTGAATGAGTTTTTCTCCTGCTGATTACTCTTTGTTTTCCCCTTTTAGGATGAATACTATCATTTATTAGCAGAGAAAATCTACAAGATACAAAAGGAGCTTGAAGAGAAGCGGAGGTCTCGTCTCCATAAACAAGGGATGCTGGGGAACCAAGCAGCCTTACAGACCCCTGGGCCCCAGCCCCCAGGGATTTCCCAGGTGGCTGCTGCCATGGGCCAGGCACAGCCCGTCAGGCCACCCAGTAAGTGCTGCTGGAGCTGCTTCTGCTTCTCAGGAGTCTTTGGACTCAGTCCTGAGGTTGTTTTTAAAACTGGTTTTGCTGACTGTTCTTGTGTTGTGTTGCAGATGGGCCTATGTCCATGCCAACCGTGCCTATCAGTCGTATGCAGGTCTCTCAAGGTATCTGTTTTCCTCTCTAATTGTAATTTGTGGGTTCAAAATAATTGTTGGAGGGAAAAGCTGATCTCACATTGGGGTTTTTGGGTGTTGGGAGGGAAGAACTACTGGGGCTGCCTTTTTTTTAGCACCATTTTTTGGCGTTGCTCTGTGTGTCAGTGCAGTGTTAACAATATGGATCCAGCACTTTGCTGGGGAGTGGGAATTAATTCAGTGTTCCAAAGAGAGGACAGCTCAAGCAAGAATACTGTGGATAATCTCATTTAAAACACTGTAAAGGGGGAAGGATGTTGGCATGTTTTCATCAGGTAATTAGCCAAAAATACACCTGTAGCTGGAAACACAGCACATTAGTCCTAAAATCTGTGTAACTAATGATAGCCTTTCTTGGTTTCTGATGGAAGGTGCATCTAAAAAAGCCTTGGAGCTTGTTCACAGCACTTGTCATTACTCACTGAGGCTGCTGTGAGCTCATGGGTGGTTTTTTTTCCAAAAAACAAACCCATGATTTTTAGGTGCTGCAACTTCCTTAAAAAAAAAAAATGTCCTCAGCTATTTTATTTCTTGGTTCAGAGTTAGTACTAAGTCAAAATTAGTGTTGAAATGTCCTTGGGAAATTAAATACTTTTAAAATTCATTTGAATAGGAGAACAAGTTGATAACAAGTATAGCTCCATAATTACAGCTTTAGACAAGTTTTTTGGAGGGATTCAATTTTTTGTATGAAAAGCACAACCCCTGTTAAAGCATTTTGCCAGCTTTTGTCCTGATTTGAGGCTTGGAGTTGCCTTCATACATCCCATATGTATTTTTATCATATTTACTTCAACCATTTCAGTGAGCCCTGAATAAGACATTGTTGTTTCAAAGCAAATGCCTGATTTTAGGAAACCATCCTAAGGTATTATTTATAAATAGCATCCTGTCTCTGCAGATCATCCAGCATCCTCTGCAGATCATCTACTCTTCATCTTTTGCATTTAATTATTTTTTTTTAAGACACCAAAAATTGTGTTTCACTAGTATTGCTCTAACTTCTTGCATCCTAATTTGTCTGTTAAGTCAAATAACTAAAAGATAAAGCACAGGGCAGTCGAATTGCAGTCATAATAACTGTTAATTTTACAGTAGAATATAGATCCATAAATTCTGCTGACTTGTTCCTAATGAGTTGTTTTGGGGGTGCATTTGCAGGAATGAATCAGTTTAACCCCATGTCCATAGGGAATGTACAGATGCCCCAAGCACCGCTGGGACCGCGGGCGGCGTCTCCGATGAACCACCCGGTGCAGATGAACAGCATGGGCGCCGTGCCCGCGGTTCGTACCCTTCACACCCTGCTCAGCACAGCCTCAGCCCACCCCTCACCTCAGCCCCTCTGGAAAGGCCAAACCACAGAGCAGGGGTGCAACCTGTGGGCAAATTTGATGGAAATGCAGCGAGTCTGACAGGCTTTTACCGAGGCGTTTGTTTGCGATATTTACGTGTTCCAAAAACGCCGAGCAGATCTTTAGAGAGGGGCACGTTCCACAGGTGCAGTAATCCCCAGCAATCTGTGGAAGAGCTTCTACTATCTTTGCAGTATATAAACCTTCTTTGTTCCTACATGAAAACATGTTTTTATTCTTTGGAAAAACAAAAATATTTTTAGTTTCCCTGGATTATCTCTGTCACCCCAGAGAACAAAACAGAGTTAACACTCTGAATACTACCTGTTAAAAATAATGAATGCTGTGGAACAAATGCTGAAGTTATAGGCATATGCCCACTTCCAGTTAGTGTAATTAAGTCAGTTTTCCTTTTATTTTTTTTTCCTATCTTTTGATTGATTTCAATGTATTTTCCTTTGTCCTGCTCCGTAATCCTAAATGGTAATTAGTTAATCCGGGTGTTAATTTTCAGATGGCAATGTCTCCTTCCCGAATGCCTCAGCCACAGAACATGATGGGAGCTCATTCCAACAACATGATGGGTCAGGCTCCTACCCAGAACCAATTCCTGCCCCAAAACCAGTTCCCAGCATCCACTGGAGCTATGAATGTGAACAATGTGGGCATGGGTCAGTCAACAGCCCAGGCCGGGGTGGCACAGGTGAGATGGATTCTCTAAGATTTATTTGCTCTTAATTATTTTCCTCTGATTGATTTACTTTACTTATATTTGTTTATTTGTCTTTCTATATCCATTGTTTGATGTAGTCACCCCAACTTTGGGGGCTCCTGGGTTACATCTGCCTTCTTCAGAAGCTCTTACATAACTTATCGACATCTGTTAATGGGGGCGCAACGCCCTGCAATTCCTGATTTAAATCCCTTAAAAATGCATGCTGATGAGATTTATAGGGGAAATATCAGAAATCAGTTTATGGGATGCCTATGAGCATATGTTTTGTCTCTGTGTGGACCCGAGTAGCTAACTTTAAATCTAGGATTATAATAAAGCGGTTGGGCAAGATCTTCTAAAATTTGTTTTTAACTTCTTTGCTTCTGGAGAGAAAATTGTTGGGTTTTTCCTGTAACGTTTTTCTGTTGCAGTAGTGGTCAGTGAAGTAGCAGCTGTGCTTATGATGCCAAGGTATCTGCTTTTCCAGAGGGAAAGGCTTGCTTTTTAACTCAGAGCCCAAGTATTTTAGGCTAGTTAAAACCTCCAGAGTGCTGAGATTACTTAGATCAGGTTATGAAGGGCTCTGTCCAGCCAAGTTTGGAATATATTCAGGATGGAACATCTACAGTTCCATGGGCCCTGGCTTAATTGACTGCCTTTGTGGTGAACATTTTTTCCCCAATGCACTTAGTTCCATAAAACTGCCTCTGTAAAGACAATATAGAAGTGTGTTTTAAATTTGAAACCTCATCTGCGGGAAATTAACTGATTTGTATTTCTAAGAGTAACATTTACATTTAGGGATGGAGTATTCCTTTTTATCACCAGTTATCTGATGCAATCTTCAGTAAAATGTATCACTTAAAGGTTTAAGTACATCCAGAGTACTTTATTGTTGCTGCTCTGAAAAACAAATCCCAGGTTTTCTGAAGCATCTTGAGCAGTTTAATTAGAATTAAAAAGAAAACAAAAAGACTCTTCTTAAGTCTTGCTCTGTACAAAAGCAGCCTTAAATGTGTTGACCTGCCCTCTAAAGCACAGCTGCCTCAGAGTCCTGGCCTAAAAATGGGTATTTGCTCAAAACCATTTTGTGTCAAAGCCTGACCTTTGCCCAGCTAATGGCACCATTTAGAAGCTGCCTGTGGGTTTCTGTGTTACTGGGATTGTGAGGATTCCCTCTCAGTGCCAGTGGAATTAATACAGGATGTGCATGGCACAACTAGGTCTGGGAGAAAGGTCCTTGAGAGCTGATGGCAGCAGTGACAAGAATCGGAGCAGTCACTTGCAGCAGCAGCATTGGTGGCTGATCTGCTTTGCACTGACAGTCTCCTGTCAGAGAAGGCTTCAGGGCTGTGATTGAAAGGATAAGTGTGATTCCAGGCTCTGTAAGACTCTTTCTCTCCCTAGCAGGGGCAGGTTCCCAGTGCTGCTCTTCCCAACTCCATGAACATGCTGGGAGCGCAGAGCGGGCAGCTGCCGTGTCCCCCGGTGACCCAGCCCCCCCTGCACCAGAGCACACCTCCCGTGTCCACTGCTGCCGGGATGCCACCGATCCAGCACCAAACCCCTCCGGGAATGACTCCTCCCCAGCCAGCAGCACCCACCCAGCCATCGACACCGGTCTCGTCCTCGGGACAAACTCCGACCCCGACGCCGGGTTCTGTTCCCACGGCCACGCAGACCCAGAGCACCCCCACGGGGCAGACTGCGGCCCAGGCCCAGGTGACACCGCAGCCACAGACCCCTGCCCAGCCCCAGTCTGTGCCAACCCCACAGCCAGCCCAGCAGCAGCCAACATCTGTGCAGGCACAGCCACCTGGCACTCCAGTAAGTACCAGCCGGTCCCCTCTGCCTCGTGTCGTGACATCCCACGCGTGTCCCTGTCTGTAGCACCATGTTCTGAATGTGTAGAGCCCATAGCTGTCCACAGCAGACCAGAGGGTTGGTTAGAGATGTATAAAATGTGTGTGTTCAGATGTTCTTAGCATTGTGTGAAGGAGGGGGGGTTGAATGGCTGAACTGCTCAAAGTAAAATCGGCAGCAGTGCTCAGAAAGATGAGGTGTAACAGGCCTAATGCTCTATTTGGCCATAATCAGAATCTTTTTTCATCCTGAGATTTGCATAGTTTTTTTTTTTCCTTTTAAGATACAGCCAGGGCAAATGCACGTTTCAAGGAATGTACAGTGTTTTACTGGGCAGGTGTTTTCTCTGTAAAAGAAGCCTCTTTGGGGCAGAATTCTTCCTTGGCTTCTCCTCTGTAAAGCAGAGCTATTAAATGTGTAATATCAAATCTTGGCTACAGTGACCTGTATCCATGTTCTGCACTGTTGTAGAATATCATCTCATGTCTCTTTTGTGCTGTTCATTTTTAGTAAAGGAAAATATTTCTATATATGCAGTGTCTTTCTTTTGTACTGTTTTTACAACAGCTATCCCAGGCAGCAGCTAGTATTGATAACAGGGTCCCCACCCCTGCCTCAGTTGCTAGTGCTGATACGAATTCCCAGCAACTAGGACCAGATGCACCAATGCTAGAAAGCAAATCAGAAGTTAAAACTGAAGAAACTGAGCCAGAGACTAGTGAGACACAAGTGGAAGCTAAGACTGAGGTAAATGAGATTCTCTACAGCTTAACTGAAAGCAGTGATAGATATAAAAGCACTTAATGATGTGTCTGACTCGGTGAGCTAAGGGGCGAGAGGAGGGTCGTTACTGCAAAGTAACTCCTGAGGAAAGCCATGGATGGAAAGTGCTTCAACAATCTCAAACTAATATTTTGATGGCTGAAGTTTGGGTTGTAGATGTAACAGGACCTCTCGTTGCGTCCTTTCTTAAGGTGGAGGAGGATTTACAAGGATCTTCACAAATAAAAGAGGAAACAGATGGAACAGAACTGAAGCAGGAGCCAATGGAAATTGAAGAAAAGAAGCCTGAAATGAAAGCAGAGGTTAAAGAAGAAGAGGAGAGCAGCACTAATGGAACCACTTCACAATCAACATCACCGTCTCAGCCCCGCAAGAAAAGTACGTGTATGAAAACAGAGTTCCCTTGTGTGCTTTGCTTTCACTAACATTTGTTTTCCACAGTCTCAGCTCCTGCTGGGAGGTCTGGTTTGCACTTGTGTTTCCAGCACTTGGAGCTCTGGGAGATCAATACTCTGTAACTTAATATTGAAAGTAGGATTCCTTTAATGTTACATGAATCAGGTGAGAAAAGCAAGTCACTGTGCCCTTGATCTCAGCAGTGCCTGCCCAGAAGGACCAAGGCAGTAAGGCAGTGATTGCTGGAGGAATTAAATACATAAATCCCTCCCTGTACATCTTGGTGCTCTTTGAGGAGAGCTCAGTGTAGATAAGAGTGCTTTCAGTAACCAAGGATATCCATCGCTTCTCTTTCCCTGTTAAGAGGCTGTACACACCACCTTTATCCTGAGTTTTGTCAGTCAATTTTCTGAGAATCAGGCACTTGAACTCTCCTGAACCTGTGTTCCTCCTAGGCTGGACTGCTTAACATTTATTTTAGAGTCCTGTGTTTTCAGGACTTGAAAGTTTTCAGTGTAGTGTTCATTTGCTCAGCAGTCTCTTAAATTAAGCCACAGTGTCAGCACAGATTGAGGTGTGATTGCATCTGTACTCAAGAAAAAACTTCATGGTATTGCAGGTTATATAAATGTTTGGGTGCCTTGTGTTAGTAAGAATAAGATTATTAAAACAGAAATATATTTCTCTGCTTGCAGTGCAGGCTTTGTGGCAGGTTGCAAGATAAGTTTTTGGACTCAAAAACCTTTGCAGTTTTGAGACCTCTGCCTTTTGGCATCTGCTTTATTGAGGTGATGTTTTCTGTGGTTAATTTTTAGTTTTCAACCAAAGGGAAGCTTTCAACGTGATGCAGCTGTCTAAAAAATCTGCATTTCCTTGATGTGCTTTGGGCTGCATTTGGTTCCTAACCATAATCTTCTTGTAATAAATCACTATAAAACACATTTCCCTGCAGATTGATGTTCTCAGCTGGCAGCAGAGTGGGGCACCCAAATGAGAGCACGCTGCAGAACCAACTGGCAGAGCCTTTCCCAACCCAAATGTAACACAGGGAGTGGAAAGCTTATTAGTATTTCTGAGGCAGTGATATTCCCAGTGGAAGGAATCACTGCTGCCTGGTAGGAATGTGCTTGCACAGGGAAGGTTCTTGCAGAGTCAGTTCAGGCTGGGTCACCACGAATTCCAGCTCCTCCTTTGGTGACACAATTTTATCTTGGAAGTTTTGTCACTCAGTGACTGTGCAGTGCAAAGCACGTGCAGTGTGGGCAGGTACAACCACAGACTCCAGTTTAAATAGTGACATTTTCTCAACAAGGACTTTGTTCAATGTTAATTGAGCATTGGTATTAAAATGCTGAATAAACCAAGAGGTATTGGAGAGGAATTACTGCTGAAGGGACAGGTGATATTTTAAAACTACTCAAGAGACTGATCAGGAGTTTTACATGGGTTGCAAAAGTATTGGGAATTCTTCCTCATTCCCATGCAGGCAGATTCCTGAGGGCCATCCCACAGTGGGCTGGGAACATAGCAGGCACTAAGGGGAAGTGTCATGGACTGTGTGCTGTAACTTAGCAAGCAGAGCCTTATTTTGCCTTTTTTTACAAATCTAATGTGAGCAGGAAAGGGAGGTGGTGTTTCCCTGCCTCTTCCCTTGCATTCTCAAAAAACTCACTATAATATTCATTTGGGCAGCTCCTGTCTCCTTGTAGGTGGCAGCTTTAGTTTGACCTTGAAGATGAGTTTTACTGATTTCTTCACTTCTTTTTAAGACATAATGGAAAACTTGCAAGAGCTTGGGTTTGAGGTGTATTTGTGTGTTGTCCTTGTAATTTCAAAAATGTCTTATGTTCCTTTGTGAATTTTCTCCTTAGCAATCATAAGCAGACTTGCCTCTATTTGAAAAAAGGCAAAAAAATTTAAAAAGGTAGCATTGTACTCTTCTTTGGTAGATAATACGTCATGGTGAGTCAGGCAAAGATCCCATTTTCTTTTTACTGCCCACACATCCAAGACAAAATGGGATAACTGGATGCCAGCTCCTTACAAAGGTCTTTGAGCTACTGGAGGAGAACTGAGAGCATTTAATTTTGGAAAAAGGAGAGAGGGAAAAACAAAACTTCCTTGTAAAATCCATGTACAGGGAGATGCTATGATCAAATGTGCTGGTATTAGTCATAGTCCTTAGAGGCAGAACAGCTGAAAGCAACTTAATGTTTTTAGGTAAAGTAATAAATTGAAATAACAACTGGATTTTTGTTTTGATTTCTTTTCAAATTTCAAAATACAAGTGGGTTATAATCTTTATCAGTAAAGATAATTAGGCTTTAAGGAAATTGGCAAAAGTCACACTGGATCTCTGTAGTTTGAGTTTAAAATAAGATTGGATTTACTTTGAAAGATACTGTAGCTTAGTGGTGTGTTATTCTAGGAGAAAATTCTAAAAGCAGTGTCAAGAAGGTAGCCAGAATAGATTATTAAAAGGTACTTTTTGACCTTTACATTTCATTAAATGAAATAATTGAGATTATCATATACTATGTGAATCAGAGCAGTAGAGATTACTGTTCCTCATTAATGGAATTTAATATTTATTTCTGTTCTTGAGAATCCAATAATATAATGTGTAAGAGTTGTTTATAAAACTTTGGAGTCTGTAGCAGGGGAAAAGTGCCTGCATGTATGGTATTGATAAATATGGAAGAGAATTGCCATTTTGTTGGGACTGAGACTGTGGCAACAGCTGAAATGATCATACAACCAAGGAGTAGTGTCAGCTTAATTTGTCTTTCCTCTTTTTTGTGTGTGCTTACTCTTTAAAATCATAGATTTTGATTTAAATGTCCCAAAAAAGCAATTTATATCATACCAAAATACCATTTGAGTGAGAAAAGCAATGATCAGCCTCAAAGGGGTCACTGAGCCCTGTTGATTCAAGTGCTTTTAGCAGAATTAATTGCTCCATTTTATTGGTGTCGTTCTCATTTCATCCAGGTAGATAAATATTAGATGCCATCCTGCTTTCCTTAGTTGTCTTTTTTTCTCAATGATAGGCATTCTTCCCTATTTAAAGACACTGTTCCTAAGGAAATAAATGTAATTACACTGCTGAGATGCTCAAAGAGCTCTCCAAGTTATCATTATTTTTCAGAAAATGTATTGCCTTTTTTTGTCCTTGTCAGCCACTCCTGAAAGAATCATGGCTGTTGCCATGCCACTGTTGCCAAGTGGTGGCATAGAAATCTGGAAGTATTAACACTTTCCAAATCAATTAACGATCCATCAGACCAGGACTGTTTGTACACTGTGGCCAGGAAAATCCCAGTGCCAGCTCTCAGGACATCTGGTCACTCTCTGTAGAGCTGGCTCCTCATCCCTGCCCACTGCAGTGGGTTTTGCTGGAAAAGGCTTGGAAATAGCAAACAAGGTTAGAAGGGAGGGGAGGGAAATTATGCTCAGTCTCTCCTTTGAGGAGAAAAGGTTCATTCATGTTGAAACAATTGATTGAATTTGATTCTGTTTAAGTTTTGAGGGGTTTTTTAATGCTCTAGAATATGTATCATTATGGGTTAGAGCTGTTCCCATCTCCCTATGGAAGAATATCTCTGATATTCCCTTGGGATCTGAGTAAATACAAGGCTGTGTTTGCCTGTTGGAAGTGAGGTTTTGCCTCTCACCAGGAAAACCCTTTGCAGAGTTTTAGTTAACATATTTCTTTGGGGTTTTTTTAGGGGAGTCAAGAGACTAGGAAACGTGGAGGGCACTTTTGTAACCTTTCTGACTTCCATTACCAGTTTTCAAGCCCGAGGAGCTGCGCCAGGCTCTCATGCCCACCCTGGAAGCTTTGTACCGGCAGGACCCAGAGTCCCTTCCTTTCAGACAGCCTGTGGATCCCCAGCTTTTAGGGATTCCGGTGAGTTAGCATTAAAAAAAAAAACCCTATAAAATATCCTCCACATAAACATTTTACCTTTATTCAACATATTGCAAACCTCTTAAAAACTCAGGGCTTTGCATGTCTTGACAGGATTATTTTGACATTGTGAAGAACCCCATGGATCTCTCGACCATCAAGCGCAAGCTGGACACGGGGCAGTACCAGGAGCCCTGGCAGTACGTGGATGATGTCTGGCTGATGTTCAACAATGCCTGGCTCTACAACCGCAAGACTTCCAGGGTCTACAAGTTTTGCACTAAACTGGCAGAGGTGTTTGAGCAGGAGATTGATCCAGTCATGCAGTCCCTGGGCTACTGCTGCGGGCGCAAGGTGGGTGGTTCAGTATCTCAGGGGATGTTCTTCCCAACTGCCCAGACAATGCTGAATTCTGTCCAGTCTCCAGCTTTGGGTACTCTTTATTTTTTAAAATGGGTATAGTGGATGGAAAGGCTGCTAAAAGTTTGGCTTTCTTATAAATGTGTTTAGGGCTAAAAAGGTCGATAGCAGCTCTGCTCTTCTGTTATTATTGTTATATTTTTTTCTCTCAAAGGGACACCTTCTTTAGTTTTAAGTAATAGTAAAATACTTCCCCAGTTTCCCATGTCCATAAAGCAGAGGTCAAAGGGTCAAACTGCTTTTAGAGTTAATGGTTGTCACCAGATTGAGAGAGCTGTGCTGGTACATTCCCAATAGCTGGAAAAGTGTGGTGGCCATGGCAGTGTCCTCTGATAGCCACAAACATCAGATTTGTTTTATAAATCCCTGATGAGCAAAATCCCTGGTTGTAAAGCTGCTTTTCTCCCTTGTTTTGCAGTATGAGTTCTCTCCCCAGACCTTGTGCTGCTATGGCAAGCAGCTGTGTACAATTCCCCGGGACGCTGCCTACTACAGCTACCAGAACAGGTAAGTCCTTGAATCCAGGTTTTTTCCCTTACTCAGGAAATGAGATCTCTTTTGAATTCTCTGCACATACAGAGGATAAGGAGGATTTTTAACTTTTGCTTTCCTTTGTCAGCTAAATCAGGGAAAAGCTCTTTTTTTTTTTTTATCTTTCCATGCTGTCCTTTTGCAGGTGACTCTTTGTTTTTCTGTGCTGCAGAGTGAGGCACAGTGTTCCTTAGTGCTTGCTCTTAGCCAGGCTGCCCCTGGAAATGCTTCAGTGCAGGTCAACTTGTCCATGTTTTCCATAAAATGAGGGGCAGGGCTTGCTGGAGGGAGAAGGGCAGAACTGCCAAAAGGCACTGGGAAATCCTGTTACCTTGCTCTGGGAGAATTGTGAAAATATGCAGGTTTTTTTACAATATAGTGCCAGAATTTACCAGGTAAAGGGTACAGTGATTGATTCTAAGACTTATGTTTCCCCTTCCTAGTCAGTGCTTAATTATATTTAAATTAGCTTGGAAATAGCATTAAAAACTACCCAGAGATTCCATGAGAAGCTGTGAAAATTAAAATTTCTCTTATTTTTTAATGAATATTAGGACTTGGTGTTTCTATTATTATCAATAAACAATTGTTAGATTAATTTTCCATTTGATGCATAAATCACCAGTGTTAAAATGACAAAGCAAACTCAAAATTTGGCTTTAATTTTGATTTCTTAGATGATTTGTGTCTTCCCCCCCCAAATAAAATGCACAATACAAATGGGCTGAGACAAAAGCTTTGTTTTAAATAGGGAAAAGGAAGTAATGAATTGCTTTCCAGAGGCTTGGCAGCCTCTAAGCCTTGCCAGCTGTGAAGTCACAGATCCAATTCAGACTTCCAGCACTTGTATTTCATCTTTTTGGGCCATCCCTTCTCTCCAAACATTCTCTTGAGAAGCTTTCAGCTTGTTGAGCCCCACGCTGGAGCAGCACAATGTGGGAGAGGAAAATGTGTCATCCCACCTTGTGGGGGGGGCCTTGGGTGGCCTTTGAGAAGCAGAAAGTATTGACAGGCAGGAATAAATTCATGAGCTCTCATAAAAGGTTTTATACAGCCACTGTGGACTTTGAAAAGTCGGGCTGAAGAGAAATAAAACAATTAAAGTGTATTTAAAGAGACAGTTCAGTCCTGGCATTGGGGAAAAATAACCCTTAAATACCATCACTGTTGGTAAAATTTAAAATACTTTTCATATTCTGCATCCATGTTATGTATTCTGTATTTGGAAAGAATAGTAACTTCAAATTGATTTGAAGAAGGGCTCATTCTTCTTTCAAAACTGCCTTCCCACTTTAAGTTTGTGTTAAATAATTTGGATTATTCCATGGAAGGCAATGTTGGTCACAAGCAAGAAGTGCAGGGTGGATGGAGCAGAAGGTTCCTCTGCACTGGGGGCTGTAATATTCCACTTTTCTGCCCATTATAAACATTAAAGTCCATTTAAGTCATATTTTTTCTGCTCATCCAGTTGCCTTGAGAAAGGGGTAGGGGTTTGTGATTTGGGATTGAATTGAGGTGGAGTGTGAGGTTTTCTGTTTCAGGCCCACTAAATGAAGTGATGAATGGAACTTTGGATTGGAGCTTTTAAAAAGGCATTTCTAAAGATTAATCACCATATTGTTTAGTATCAGTCCATTTTGCATAGAAAGCCCCCATTCATCAGCTCTAAACCACTCAGATTTCCTGGGACAGAGATCTTCAAATCTTAGATGTTCCTAAACAAAGTAATAAATAAGTGAAAAACAAATTCCATTCTTCCAGCAGATCTTTAATTGGTCAAATATTCTTGAATTTTCTGTGTACAGAACAGGCAAAATTGGATGCACTCAAAGTCCAGTGTATCACATGACTAAATTACAACTAAGAATATTTAGGCACCATTGAATAAATGAATTCAGGCACTACAGTTCAATCATTAAGTTAATTATTTGGTATAGAACTGTTTAGATTCCATAATAAGGTAGAAATTTAGGTTAAAGAGTTCAGAAAATGTGTGCTTCATGTGTGAATTATCCAGTTGAGAAAACCAAGTGGTGTTTCATGTCAGTGCTCCCATCCAGTTATGAATTTAGAATTGCCTTTACACTTAATTACAGTTGAGAATTCACCTGTTAATGCTGAGATTGAGCATTTTCTGGACTTTGGTGTTGAACCATAATGTTGCTCTGTAATAAACAGGAGTCACCTGAACAGTCTGCATTTGAAAAGCTTCCCATGTTTGATGTGCTGCAATAAATACATTCCTTGGGGTTTCTATGGCTGCTGTAACTAGAATATTGTATGTTTTTTATGGGTTTTGCTGAACAGTCATGGTGACATGCAAAAGGCAGGACTCTGAGGGTCCATATCCATAATAAGTTACAGTTATTGCTTCACCTTGGTTGTTTTATGGACAAATGTTCATGATCTTTAGGTGATTCATTTTCACTGTACTTCAGTTTTTATTTCCTCATTTTAATATCATGGATTAAAGCTTAGAGTGCTTTGAAAGCCCATAAATTATTCTGAAAATGGATCAGAATTAACCTTTTCTGGGACTGTTTAAATGTTGCAAATTATTAATAGGAGCCTTGGCCATGGATTTTTCTGGCCTCACTCTCCTGTATTTGGATCCTCCTGACTTTCAGTCCTCCCCAGTCTGACTCTTAAAATGCTGAGCAACTGTGTTAGTAAGGAAAATAGTGGTGGGAGTTTTTAATTTAAGAAAAATTGAAAGAAGCACATTATAGGGGAAAAGAAATGGAAAAAATCATTTTTAAAAAAAATCATTAGCTACTGTGTTATCAGTGTAGGGCTAGGGTGTGAGGGGCAAGGGCAGTCAGTGGAAATGAGATGTGCAGTGTCTCCTCTCTAATAACCACAATGTATTTATCATCCCCAGTGGTAACAAATTAATGAAATACATTTGTTTTCCTCCTGGCCTTGCTCTGTCGCATTCTCAGCTCCCAAACCCTGGTTTTCCTTGGGAGGGGGATGTGTTTAATCCCAGTGGAGCTGCCCTAGGGGGTTGAAGTGGGGTTAGGGGCCATGCTGGCAGTGTTTGTGAGGCTGCATTAACTGGAACCATCCCCTTCCCCTGGAGTTTGCAGGCTCCTGAGCTGTGCTGAGGGGACTCAGGGAGGGCTCCTGGAGCATCTCCCCTGTCCAGGATGGCTCTGGTGTGTCCCAGCAGGAATTCTGATCCATCCCATTCCATCAGGGCCTGCCGGTGCCTGTTGCTGTCTCCAGGACAGCCGAGCCCAGGAGGTCTCTGTGGGGTCAGGAGGTGTCTGGGGTGTGTGTGAGGGGGCAGAGCTGCCACACTGATCAGAATCCATCCTTGACTTGTTGGTTCATTGTGCCACTGAGTGTCCTTGGTGCCTCTGACACTCCCCATCCCCACGGCTCCGGTGTCTGAGTACTAAACCTGCCTCGTTCTGTGCTGCCATC
Organism: Parus major; assembly: GCF_001522545.3. Lineage (NCBI taxonomy): Eukaryota > Metazoa > Chordata > Aves > Passeriformes > Paridae > Parus > Parus major. The sequence goes on from NC_031783.1 coordinate 2,388,038, forward strand.
GCTGCTTCCACTCTCTCACTCTCCATAAAGCTCCTTTATTTTGATGATCCTTTGTGGCCTTCCTGCATTTTACAGCTGTGGCCTCTCTGTTACCTTTGTTCATGTGTGAATTCATATCCTTTCCAAACATTTAGCCTCCTTTTTTAATTTTATTTTATTTTATTTTAGTGACCCTGACAACTTTGGTTCCAGTTCATCTGAAACAAACAACCAAAAAAAGCCCCAAAACAAAAAACCCAGCACCCCCCACCCCCCAAATCCATGTAACTTTTACTTTATTTTATTTTTTCAAATGCAGATTGTATTTTCATAGAGTTGTATTCCAGTTTACTCAGCTTGGTTTGGTAAACTGCAGAATTGTTTTTGCTGAGTATGACTTGGATTGGCTCTTGGTCTGGTGACCAAAAATTGTACCTAGCTTTATATTCAATTTGTAAAGTTTAATTAATTAATTCCACTTCTTTAATGTACCTGATAAATATATTGTATGTATGTACAATATTTCATGTTGTTCACATATATACATATATTGTATTTATATAGATAAATGGCTGGAAACTCTGACCCATAATTGCATTTCTGTTAAATGTTTGTCTAGAGTATGGATTTGGTTTCATTTATATGAAAGAATATTAGCTGAGCAATTGGTCACATTTAATCTTACAGTCAAATTTTGAATTCATTGCTTTTATAGATTTTTTTTTCAAGTGTTTCTGCTTTTGCAGTTTTGACTCACAATCAGTAAATACTTTCAGCATATTTCCTAATTACTTAAATCTGTAATAAATGCATCCTTAAAGCTTGTTGACAGGTTCCTTTTTACCCAAAGGAAACTCGATCAGTCGCAAGCCTGGAATCAAAGAGTTTTGGTTTTGGTTTTTTCCCTGAGCCATGCAAATCAAATCCAAATTCTTAAATTTGAAGCCTGTACAAACGTAGCTCTTTGGTGGCTACTCCATAAATCCCCCCCAAATTTGGAATGTGAGGCCCAGCACTTATTGCAATGTGTGAAATGAGACCGAATGCTAATCTGTGCTTTGCCTTGGCTTTCTGCTCTGTGTTGTCTTGGTGTTTGCGTCTTACCTCTTACGTCTGTGCTGTTTGTTCCCTCCCCTGTTCTCTAATCCTGCCCTCCCCTCCCTCTGTGCCTCCTCATTGTCCACACTGACCCATCAATCAACCAACAACGTCCCCCCTTCCGTCGTGCTCCTGGTGATCTGCCCTGCCCTGGTTGGTGGCTCCGTGCTTGGGTGGCTGTGTTTGTGCTGGACCAGCTCACCCAAATATGGCCTTCTTGCTGACAGGTATCACTTCTGTGAGAAGTGTTTCACTGAAATCCAGGGGGAGAATGTCACCCTGGGTGATGACCCTTCCCAGCCTCAAACGTAAGTCTCTTGCTTTCCTCTGCATCCTGAATTTTGGAATGGGGTGGGGGGAGGTAAAACCCAAACCCCTGTGGTGGTATCTGGGGGGAAGTGCTTTGTTCCATCCTAACAGGAGATTTATAGGGACAGGATTAAGAGCTGTTTTTGTGTAGGGTCTGTGTCCAGTGCTGTGTCCAGCTGAGCTGCCCATTCCCAGGGTGGCAGACCCTGGATAATGTGTTTGGAGGGGAGCAGTGGAAGTTGTGTCAATAAATGTCACTAATCCATCACCTTTTCTAATGGAAAACTTCCATCTAATTCTGATATCTCACCTTTTGAAGCACAGCTTATGTTTCTAAAAGCAAAGGCTTGCCTTTAACTTGGCCAGAATAATCAGATTTGAGGCATACGAGCTGGTTTGGAAGGTGGCTGCTTTACTGACAGCAGCGTCCCTTGTTCCTTATGATTTTAATTTTATGTGTAGACTTGGGTATCTCTTGCTTTTAATTTACAAAGAAAGTGAAATGGGAAAAATATTTTCTGTAGCTTAAAATACAATGAACTGAACTGCTTGCTCTGACCAGAAAATAAATACTGAGGTGCTTTCTTCAGACTTGAGGTTTGCTGCAATTCAGCAAAGCATGATATTGTCTGAGCCTCTGATGTGAGGGTGCTACTGAGTTTTCATATTAACTCTTTGTCTCTAGAACCATCTCTAAGGATCAGTTTGAAAAGAAGAAAAATGATACCCTGGATCCAGAGCCGTAAGTACCAGGCTGTTGTTTTCCTTCCCAAAATCTCACTGCTTCCACTTGTCCTTGAGCCAGCAGGGCAGAAATGGGGCAGGGAGTGAAGAACTCTTCTGTTCCTCCATCCCTGTCCAAACAGACTGCAGAATCCCTAAAATTCATGGCACAGCCCCCAAAGTGGATGTGTGATTTGATACCCCAGGAGCCTGTTCCACAGACAGTTCTGGTTCAGTTGTTTGGATAATTCCAAGGGTGTGCCCTTGCCAGGCTCTGCACAGGGCTGGGCATGGCCCTCCCTCCTCCAGAGCCTTTCACCCTGGGCTCTCATTCCTGGGGCACTTCTGCATTTCCCTCTTGTGCTTCTAAACCACATTTTTCCCTTCACTGAGTGCTGAGCCCACCCAAAGGCCCCAGGGTACCCTGTGTTACCCTTAGGAGGTTCCAGGGAAGCCCAGCTGAACTTGTCAGGAGCACGGGGTTGCTTTCCCTGCAGTGGGATTTTATCATCCTGCTCCATCTTCTCTGGCAGTTTGAGGCACAACACATTTTGATTCCTTGGCTTATCTTTGCAAATTCTAAATAGAGCTCCTCCCCAGGCCTGGGAGGCTGGACTGAGACAGACCCCAGTGCATTTGGCTTCTAAACCTGCATGGCACTCTGGACCAGGAAAACCTCTAATGGTTTTCCCATCCAAAAAAAGAATTCTGATGTATTTTTTTTAAACAGAAAACTAAAGATAAAAACAAGACTACAGCAGAGCCATGCAGGCAAAGACAAGTTAATACATGTTTTTTTGGCAGGGTGGTTCATGAATGACTAGTTCTTACATTTACAGTAAGTTGAGCAACCATTTATTCAGCCTGTGGTTGTTGCAGCAATTGAGAATTAAATCTGTGGAGGTATTGTTGAGGATCCTGTGAAACTGGGACTCTGCTTAGAAAAGGATAGAAAAGATCCAGAAAAAGTTGTGCATGACAGCCCATTTCAGATTTTTAAAGCAGCACATTTTGCAATTTATATATAGGTGTAGATGTATATATATAACTTGCACGTGGACTGATACATGTACATCTGAATCTATTCTGAGTATCTTAGATGTAAATTGGACCTGGTGGAGTTGATTCAGTTCTTAGCAGAGGCTTGGCAAATCCTTCTTTCATGCTGAATTCTGGGAAATTACTTACCTAACACCAAAAGTAATTTGCTGCTGGTTTTTTCTCTTCAGGTTTGTTGACTGCAAAGAATGTGGTCGGAAGATGCACCAGATTTGTGTGTTACATTATGATATTATTTGGCCTTCAGGGTAAGAAATGGTTGTTAGTTTTTTACCCCTTGTATAATGAGACCGATGTAATTTATGTAATTAAAGACTTTCTGCCTTTGTTCTTTAATGTGTGGCCACAGCCTTTTAAAGAACTGGGTACAAAGGGACAAAGCATTTCTAAATAAAATACATTTTTTTGATGTTTGGGGTCTTATTTCAGTATATTCAGATGAAAATGTGTATATTCATCCACACAGATTTGTGTGGTTTCTTTCTAACTCTTAACCAAGGGCAGCTGGCTGGAGGGGAGTTTGCACAGAACACAAATGCAGGTGTAACTGCTTGGCAGAGTTAAACCAGCTCATAAAAGCTTTAAATCCCTCAAAAATGGAGTGAAATAAGCTGTTCAAAGCCAGAGAAAAATATATTGTACTCTGACATTTAAATTACATGTTCAAACATTGGGTTTAAGCTCACCAATAATGGGTTTATGCTAAATTTTTGGCTTTTTTTTTCCCCTCAATAGGTTTGTCTGTGATAATTGTCTGAAGAAAACTGGTAGAACACGCAAAGAAAACAAATTCAGTGCTAAAAGTGAGTTTGGTATTTGTGTTTTTATCTTCATCTTCTCTCTGCCACCCCTAATGGGTTTTTGATTGAGACTTTGTGTTGTCATGACAGACAGCACAGGAACATTTGCAAAATGGGGAGCAGCGTAGCCCGAGGCTGTCGGAATTTTAATCAACATTTTAAAGCCCTGCTGTTTGTGTTTGTGGTCAGTCTTGTTGCTGCTTGGTGTGTTTGACATCTTTGTCCTTGTGTTTCCAGGGTTAAAAAGCAAAAAGAGGGACAGATAGGACAGAAGGAGCACAGGGCTGTGTGTGCTTCACTGGCTCTGTTCAGCCAGGTTTCCATGCAGTGTTGGAGCTGTAATGAAATTATTGTCACCTCTGTGCCCTTCCAGTAACCTGTAGGAAACAATTGTGCTGCAGTTCAGGTGCTGCTGCCAAGCACCAAAGTGTGGGGAGAGCTTTTCCTGCCTCCAGAACTGGTGGTGGTTTAAGAACTGAGTCAAGTGAACAAGGTGCTCTTGGCAGTAACCATTGCCATGGTCTTGTAGATAGAAATGGGCACTGAGGAGAGGCCAGGAGAGGCCAGGTCAGGTCATCTCAGTGTCCAGAACCCTTCCACAGGATTGTCTGCAGGCACTGGACATCAGGAAACATGACTAGGCTGTTTTTATTCATGCAGGTTAGGTGGGGGAAGAAAAGGGGCTGGTGTTGGAAATGCAGAGTCAGTGCAGAGAGCAGAAAAACAAAGTGAGTTTAGACACCAAGGGGGTGACTCAGGCACTTGAACAAGCAGAACTTGCAGGGACACTTCAATCCTCCCTTGTGCTTCCTTGATGCTTAGAAGTTCTGGGCATTACTGGGTGATGTGCCTGCATGAGCCTGAATCTTTCAAATTGGGATAAAGGCAAGGAATTGCATTAAAAATGTGAGTTCTTGATAACTTTGTGTGTGGTTGATTGTGTAGCAGGAGATGTGAAGGGGGTAATTTGCAGGTGATGATGTTGTGTGAGGCACGGTGGGTTCCAGTAATCAGAACAGTCTCTGGAGTAACCTGATGCACTCAAGAGAGTTTTGTTAAAGAGGTTTAAATTAGTCTCATTAAAGATAGATTAAAATTGGAGGAGAATATTAATAAAATTATGAAATCCAACTGTTGTTTTAGATACCCATTTTAAATGGATGTCTCTTCTGTTCTATGCTGACTTTACAGCGTTATTGATGTAAATTTCCTTAAAATAAGTGTGATTCCCTGGATGTCTGCAGGATATCACAGTTGTTCTGTGACTCTGGTTAAAGTTTGAGTAAGCAGCTATTTAGTTCAAGGTTCTGGGTAGGGAAATAATGGTGCTTTTTTTCCTTTCCTACTTCTCCCTGTCCTTTCCCTGCTGTTTGACTGTCTTGTCTTTCTTCCCTGAGGATTTGAGTCCTGCTGCCAGCTGTAATCCACTGGTGGGCTTGGCTCTGGAGATCAGCTTTCTTTAACAGTGCTCTGGTGGGAATGCAAGAGCAGGGAAGGGAAAGTCTGTTCTTGTCATCAAAACCTTGGTCTTGCTGCTGACCTGAAACCAAACCTAAGCAGTGAAAGTTTGAAATATTAACATGCTCCTTCTTCTAACATTTACTGCCCAAGTTGCCATCAATATTTCTCCATCTCTCCCTCTCAAGCATGATGGCACAACTGCTGCTAACCAGGACAGCACATCCCTCAGCTCTTATGGAACATTTATATTCCTAATGTATACTGAATAAAATTGGTTACCTTAACTGATAGCCTGCCAAATATAACCAGTGTGCAGCTGGGTTCTGCTGGAAAACCCTGAACTTCTGAAGTATTTATTTTGCTAAGAAAATCTACAAATATTACCTCACCAGTAGCCAATGCAGAGAGGTTCAAAGACAAAAGATATCCTGACAAAGAATTCCTCCAAAGTAGTTTCCTGACAAGAAGTCACAGTAGAGCAGGAGTTGGACTTTCTTCCTCTCTGTCCAATTACTCACCCACTAACAAAGGTCTGGCCACTGCTGCTGTCACAGACCTGTGCTGGAGGTTTCTTCTCAGCAGTGTGGATGCCTTTTTTCAGATTTGCACTGCAGTTTTCACTGAGCTTTGAGCTTTTATTAGAGGTGAATATGTGAGAACTGTCCAAGAACCAAAATCCAATTGCTTTCTAAAACAGCTTTCACGTTCTAATAGATAAAACAATTGCAACTTGTAGATCCTTTCTTTACATTACATGTAATTTTAATGCTGCCTGTTTCTTTTATCTCCTTCTCTGGTCTTTTTGGGTGTGTTGGTTTCCAAGCTTTAGTGCATTGCAGCATGAGGAAGGAAGCAGATATCCCTTGGTTGCTTAGCATTGGGAAGATGACAAGATGAAAACACAACAAGACAGTAGAGTTAACTCCAGTGGCTTTCTAGAAATGTTCCCACTCATCAGCTGAAGTGGAGCCCTTTCTTCTTTTTCTGTTTGACTTCAGAGAAATCAACAAAACAAAACAATTCCCTCATAAAGTATTTGTGAATTTCCTTAAAAGTCATCCCCCTACAGTTACATATGGCAAGGCCAATACAGTGTATTGGAATGGGAAATCCTGGGAAAGGCTCAGTGTGTTGGAATTGGTGTTTTTACTTGCCTTTAAACTTCATTTTTTAATTCAAATTATTAATTACTCCCAGGTAAATGATATTTAGACTGTAGTGTGCTGGTTATGATCACAGAATCTCACTGGATAAAGGGACAAGCTAAAAGATGTAAATCAATATTGCTGCCTTTGACAATTTCTGTAAACTGATTATAATTAAACTACCAGAGGGCAGGGATGGATGGGATTTTGGGAAGGAATTGTTCCCTGGCAGGGTGGGCAGGCCCTGGCACAGGGTGCCCAGAGAAGCTGTGGCTGCCCCTGGATCCCTGGAAGTGTCCAAGGCCAGGCTGGATGGGGCTTGGAGCAGCCTGGGACAGGGGAAGGTGTCCCTGCCATGGCAGGAGGTGGCACTGGATGAGCTTTAAGGTCCCTTCCAACCCAAACCATTCTGGGATTCTATAAAATAAAATTTTAAGTGTATAAATCCCTTAGAAAGTGAGATAATCCTTTGAGTATAAGTGAGCTTTTTCCCCAGTATTGGAGCCCAGAGTAATTTTTAGCACAGATACTTCACTGCAGAATTTTGTGTGCAGGCTCAGAAGTCAGGGAAGAACCAAGGGCCTTGTGTCAGGAGCCAAATATCAACTGAAAAAAGAAGTAACACAGAGCAGAAAATTAAATGTATTTTTTTTTAAATGAGCATCTTTAGATTACACCCTCACTTTGGAAAAGATAGCAGATTGACCATAAAGTGAAGTAGAAATATGAGTGGTAAAATAAGTACAGCAGGATAAGAGAAATAGTCATAAATCTTCAAGTCAAAACAGTGAGGTCCTTCTGCTTTCTTAATTTAACCCAAAATCATCACGATTTCTTTAATTTGTTGTGGATTTATTTGAAAACCATCACATCCTGTAAGAGCACAGACCCAGCTCTTCCCCACAAAAGCCAATTGTGAATGTAAAGATGGAGTGTGGGCATCTGGGCAATCTGTGGACTTGAACTCCCCAAGACCTCCATCTCTGGGCAAGGAACTATTTAACCTTGATGTGCAGATTGCTGCAACTGCAGTGCTAAAGCTCTCTGGAAAAGAAAAGCAAAAGCAATGAAATCTCCATTGAAGTCAAAAGGCTTTTCATTTCTGTTGATTTGCTTTGCTTGGCTTGAAAAGGTGTGGCATGGAGCCAGATCTGTAAAGTGATGTAATCTCTGTCAGCCAGCCAGAGTGGGGCTGGGAGGAGTAAACATTTGCAGGGTTCATAAAATAAGCCTGAAATTGAAAAATGCTACGTACAGCTGCCTTTGGTAATTCACTTATGGGGTAATTGGGCCACTCCAGTGGGTTCAGCTGCCACGATGGGGCATCCAGTTTTCATATGGAGGTAAAACAAAAGAAATAAAAAACCTATTTCCATCCAGAGCATAAAGCTGAAAGAGCTCTCAAGCACAGTGACTGCTCCAATATTGACCTTTCCATGGTTGTGTTCTCCCCACTCCCTTCCAGGGCTGCAGACCACACGTTTAGGGAACCATTTGGAAGACAGAGTGAACAAATTCCTGCGGCGGCAGAACCATCCTGAAGCTGGAGAGGTCTTTGTCAGAGTGGTGGCAAGTTCAGATAAGACAGTGGAAGTTAAACCAGGAATGAAATCCAGGTTAGTCCTGTTAATTATAATTAATGCAATCTTTTTTATTTATTTTATTTTAAGGCCTCCTTGTGGGGCTGTTGTAAAATTGTGCCAATTTGCACCTTAATGCCTTTGCACATTTTTGAAATTTGGGTGAGTTTAGGATTATGAAAGGTTAAAACATGTAGAGGAAGTGACTGTTTTGGGGACATCCTTGCTTATGATACTGGGACTTTGTGTCACTACAACTTGAGAGTGACCACATTTTGGTTACAAAATTCATAGTTCAGAGCAGTTGCTGAGATTCTGCTCCTTATTCTTCCTTTGTTTTGTTGTGTTTCTAGAAACCCTTCAGCTTTCAGGAGTGATTTTTAATTTGTTTCATTATAAATGAGAAGCTTAAAAGCTTTAGTCTGTGAAGTATTTTGGGTTAAATTCATAAAAACTGTGTTTATGTGACATCACTTCATACTAACGCATCACATTTTCTGCTCTGTAACCTATTTAAAGGCTTGTGGTCTCTGAGGATATTCATGTACTCAATGCTGGCCTGTTCAGTCCTGTTCTATATGGAAACAGTCTTTCCATAAATTTAGAGGAACAGAACTCCCTGTTTTACTACAGCTCTGATCTGACCCCATTTAACTCCTGCATAAAAATATTCCTAAGGAGTTAAAAGTAAGGTTGAAAATAATCCCCTTGTTCTGGTAGGACGCTGCTCTAATAATTGGCATTTTGTTTGTTTGTTTTTTCCTGTTGCCCTTTCCTACAGATTTGTGGACTCTGGTGAGATGTCAGAATCCTTCCCTTACCGTACCAAAGCTCTGTTTGCATTCGAGGAGATCGATGGGGTGGACGTGTGTTTCTTTGGGATGCACGTGCAGGAGTACGGCTCAGACTGTCCCCCTCCAAACACCAGGTACCTCCTGGGGCATCTTCCCACATCCCCTGGACAGTCACTGCCAAACACAGACATTTGGGATGTGCATTTCAGTTCTGGGGCACAAATCCCAGTAGGACTGCAGGTGACTTTGAAGGGAAAGACAAATATCACAACAAAAACGTTACATTTTTTGGATTCTGCTTTTAATTTTGCCTCTCGATGTGTGTTTTTGCTGTCTAAAAAAAAACACTGCCCCTCTTTTACTTTTGAGGACTGCTTACACCACATAAAGATGCTTAAATATGCATTAATTTGTCTTTCTGCATGTGTAGAAGTCAGGTGTCAGTAGACACAGCAGGTTCAGGCAGGCCTGAGTGTGTCCCCTCTCTCCCTGCAGGCGTGTGTACATCTCCTACCTTGACAGTATTCACTTCTTCCGCCCCCGCTGCCTGCGCACCGCCGTGTACCACGAGATCCTCATCGGGTACCTGGAGTACGTGAAGAAACTGGGGTGAGTGAGAGCTTGGCAGAGAAAGAAATGTGGGTCTGTGGTGTTTCCTTCACTTGGGGTAGTCTGTGCTTCCTCCTGAGCTCTGAGATGTGTGGAGCGAGCCTCTCTTCTGCAGTGGAGGGAGAAACTGGGATTTTGTCACTAGGGTGGATTTTATAGTTGGGATTCCTAAACTGACAGCACATCATTCATCTGATCAGAGCTTCACTGGATGTTTAAGCTTAATTATTATATCCCCAATCTTATCCCTTGTCAAAATATGGGTTATTGCTTCAACATCTTTGCTACAAAGAAAAAAAAAATTAAATTTAAAACACATAAAACCAGAGGTCTGAATTTCTAACTAGGTTTGAGTTATTTTTCTGGTGGGAGTCACAGATGTTGTTTGCTGTCTGTGACACAGGTACGTGACAGGGCACATCTGGGCCTGTCCCCCCAGTGAAGGAGATGATTACATCTTTCATTGCCACCCACCTGACCAGAAAATACCCAAACCCAAACGTTTGCAAGAATGGTATAAGAAGATGCTGGACAAGGCATTTGCTGAGAGAATCATTCATGACTACAAGGTTTGTAACTGTTTAATTTCAGATTTAGTTTTTATAGTGTTTTCATTTCAAGGGAGCTACTGTTGTTTCATAACACCTGAAAAGTGGAGTAATGTCATACAAGGGCTTTATTCTCAGCCAGTGTCTTCATTTTCTTAGATTTTCTTTAGGTTCTGCCTGTCAGGCTGAAAATTCCTTAGGTTTGGTGTCTCCATGAAGGGAAATCTGCAAGAACCTGCCTTTGTGTATTTTTCTTTCATTGCATTTACTAGGCAAGGAAATATGGAGCTTGTCAAGGTTTATAGAAGCTGTTTCTGGTGATTCTGGAGGAGCAGGTGGAATGCTGGACCCCACCAGTGTGAAATAAAAGAGCTCCTTATGACAAGGATGATTTTCATAACTGGAGAATATCACATGTGTACCCAAGGAAATAAGTAGAAGGTGGCAAAGGGAGCATTTGCCATTCCTTTCATGCTAAAATTTACAAGAATTTCTTAATGGTAGTGACAGTGCTGTAAAAAAATTGATGTTTTGATGGCAAGTGACAGTTCTTAAATGTGTGGAGCATGAACAGCCTCTAACAATCCTTGTCATCTGTGTGGCAAAGAGCTGGGAAATCTGGGTCTCCTGATGAGGGGGTTTTGAAATCAGGGAGGGGTCAGTTGCTTTTTCCAGGGGTGTCTGAGTATCTCCCATCATGTCAGGAACATGGTGGGGGTCAGGAAAGCCTCAGCACTGATCCTCAGATGGAACAGGGAGTGGGGCTGTGCCAGGATTGCCTGGCTGGATCTGGAGCTGGCCCAGAATAGGAGCCCTGGCAGGAGCAGCTCATGGCTGTGGGTGAGGCCCAGCTGTTCAGTGCAGCTCTGGGCCGTGTCTCTGGTTCTCCTCTCTCTCTCCTAAGTGATCTTCGTTTATTTTTTCCTGCTCTGGTGTGATGTGCTCAACAGGACATCTTCAAACAAGCAACCGAGGACAGGCTGACCAGTGCCAAGGAGCTGCCTTACTTCGAAGGTGATTTCTGGCCCAATGTGCTGGAGGAAAGCATTAAGGAGCTGGAGCAGGAGGAGGAGGAGAGGAAGAAGGAAGAGAGCACTGCAGCTAGTGAAACAACAGAGGTGGGTTAGCTTTATGTGCCATCTTTTCCCTTAGCTCACAAGGCTGGTAATTAATGCTTTAAAATAGAGAGATCACATCAAACAAACTGGAGAAGATCATTTCCAGCAAACATGAAATCAGGGCTCCCTTTAATTGCATTTCAGTTTTTCTTCTTGCTTAACAAATCTACTGAAGGCTTGGTTTGGGTTTTTTTAACAGACTCAGAAGTCACTTATGTCAGTTCAGCATCTCTGTTCTCAGAGAAATGTGTTAAGCTGCTTTTGCCACGCTACATTTGCTTACAGTCATTTGGCTGAGCTTCTGCTTCACACCTTTGCAAAGCACCTCCAGCATTTTGTTTTGAAAGGTGCTGGATTTTTCAGAGCTGAATGAAACATGGCTGTTATTTAAGCCCAGGTACTTGTAGTCATTTGCAACAGTAAAGGGCTGAAATTTAAAAGTGTTTATTGCAGGCTTTGCGTTGGTGGGAAATGTTGATCCTGATGGTGCTGTTCCTTCACCAACATTCTCTCTTTGTCTATAAAAACCATCCAAGCCAAAAAAAAATCAACCCAACAACCAAGTGTTTCAGGGCCCTGGACAGAATGTCATCATTCATTTTTATTTCCATCTTGATTTTATCTGCAACCAAATGGTCTCAGCAGTTTTATACTGTCCCTTTTACTTGAGATTTGCAGCAAGATATTTTGAAAATAAATGTTGTAGGAAAATCTGAAATCTGATAGATTGAGGTAGAACCAAAAGGTAGAACCTGGGGAAGCCCCCTTTAAGCTTAGATGCTGTGACTGTTTGCCTTCAGTCTGTGTTATGTGGGATTGATGTGGAGGGATGGATCTCAATCCATCAATTTTGTGATGTCAGAAAGTTCCTGCTGTTAAACCTTAGCAGCTCTTTCAAAGTTAATACAGTTTGTGGCTATGTTTTTATGTACAAAGTTAACAGCTTTCACTTTGTTCCTTCTGAATGTGACTTTGAATATTGAGATAGTTCAGCAAACACTGCTGTATAAAAGAAGTGAAAGGCAAGGCTTGGAATTAGGCTGCAGCCCTCTCTTGCTAAAAGGATCACTTCCAGTGAATCAGGGAAAACAGTGGTGTGAGTGTTTACTCTGCATCTAGGAGAGGGGAAAAGGTGTTTGACAAAGCCCAGAGCAATTCACTGTGAACTCAGACAAGTTGTGACCTAAAATGAGACGATGCAGCCTTGCCTGGGAGCATCCCTGTGCTCCCTCTTAATGCCTGGGGCAGCAGGGGGACACAGCCTGCCCCAGGTTGCTGAGGTGTCATCCAAGTGTGGGATAATGGGGTCTTTGCCTCTTGACTCAGGAAAAAGAGCAAATTTAAAAGCATGACAACTTGCCCAGTGCAGAAAACCTAAACTGGGACACTTCCTGGAGGAAACTGCCCAGCAGTGGGGACCTGACTGGGTGCAAGCACCACGTGGATCTTGGTACTGAAATGAGACAGAATCTGTCTTCAATTCTTCATCCTAAATTTTGTATATGTGAAGAGAAAGCTTCCTGCAAGTGAACATGTGCTACAGGTATCAGTCCAAGGGAGTCTAAAGAGGTGGAAAATATTCAGAATTCTTGGCAAAGGTTCTGAAGGGGTGAGGCTCCCCCAGGAACCGTCCATCAGCATCTCTGGCTGATCTGGCTGAATGTCAGAATGAAATGGTACAAACACAACTCTACAACTTCTTAAAACAGCTTGGAATACTTTGTACACTTTGCCAAATATAAACTTGCTAAAGGTGGAGTAGAAAGAAAACTTAGACTTGGCTTGTTTGATAAGTTTCAGTCTGTTCTTCCTTTTGGTGTTTAAATTTTAAGATCTCAGTTGGTGCTTTAGGATGTGGAGGCAAAGGAGGGCAGGCTCCAACTCCATCAGTGGGAGGAAACTTGGGGGCAGTCAAGGTGGGAACATAAAACAGGTCACTTCTGAATCCCTTAGAGCTCTGTCTGGTTTCCCATAAAATAGTCTCATTTTAATTTCCAAACAGGTTTGGTCAGAAAATCCACAAAATTAGTTAAGAGGGAACCCAGGAGTGGACAGGGAATTCCTGTCCAAGCCTAATTAATGGAATGGAAGGATGGCAGCAGTCTGTAAATAGAATTGCTTTCTGCAGTTTGAATATTTTTGTTTTCCTGGAATGAATATGCCTGTGGATAAACCCTGGGTTTGCTTGTACATACTGTTCATGGAACTTGCTTGCGTATGTGTGTATATTTATATTTATATATATTCAAGTATTTCAGTAGCTTATTTTTAATTTTATGATGACCAACTTCTAGAAGTTGGAGAGGGGTTTTTCCTGAGCCCTCCCTGCCAAGGGCTTGGGGGTTTGTTTTTTAAGGACATGAGAACTCTAAATGTTATTTCTGTTTTCCTAGGTCATCTAAATAGCATCATCTGCTATTTTTCACTCTCTTTACTTACATTTAACATTCAGGGAATGGCCACTGAGGTCTGTGTTGTAACTTGGGCACAAGTGGAGGTTTTGGAGATTATTTTTTTTGGGAGCTGCACGTGCAGCTGGAAGTCTGCAGGATGGAGAATAATTTGTTGGTTTCAGTTCAAATCCTGCATGTTCTTAGCTGTGTCCTAGCCCTAAATCTGTTCATTAAAAACAAGCATTAAATCAGAGCTCAAGCAAGTATGTGACACACCAAAAGCACAGCAAAGCAAAGTACTGCACTCCTGGAATTTTAAGTCCATATTATTTGTGTAATTTTATCATCAGCTGCAAGATGTAAAGCAGTGGAAGCTGAAGTATGATGTTGGAGAAGGATAAAGAATCTGTGCATAATGGGAACTTTTTAATGTATACATACTTTAAAAGTCTATTTTTAAACAGTGTTTGGATTTGTTTGCCTGCCAGTTTGGCTTTTGATTTTTCCTGGAAGATAGGATATATTTAACACAGGAGGGCTGATTTGCAGGCATTGGAACAAAGTTCTATTCCTGACAGCAGAAGTGTGTCACTGTGAGCCCAGTGAATGGGAGAGAGCTCTCCAAAGCGTAACATCTTTCCCGTGCCTTTATTGCAGGGGAGCCAGGGCGACAGCAAGAATGCCAAGAAAAAGAACAACAAAAAAACCAACAAGAATAAGAGCAGCATCAGCAGAGCTAACAAGAAGAAGCCCAGCATGCCAAACGTGTCCAATGACCTGTCTCAGAAGCTCTATGCCACCATGGAGAAGCATAAAGAGGTAATGTGGCAATCTGCTGTAAAAAGAGAAGGGTTTGTTCCTGTAAATGCAGGCACAGTGATATTGAGAACTGAAAAATCAGGAGGAATAAACCCTGTGGTTGGGCTAGGAATGTTTCTGTTGCATAACAACATATTGGAAGAGATTAGCCTAAACTAAGTTAATTAGATAAGGTTCTCACTGCAGAGAACAGCAGCTCCTTCCTGCACCATTACCTGACCTCTTTGCCTTTTATTTCTTCCCCATTTACCTGCAGGTCTTTTTTGTGATTCATTTACATGCCGGGCCTGTGATTAACACCCTGCACCCCATTGTGGACCCGGATCCACTGCTGAGCTGTGACCTGATGGACGGGAGAGACGCCTTCCTCACCCTGGCCAGAGACAAGCACTGGGAATTCTCCTCCCTGCGCCGATCCAAGTGGTCCACGCTGTGCATGCTGGTGGAGCTGCACACCCAGGGGCAGGATCGCTTCGTCTACACGTGCAATGAGTGCAAGCACCACGTGGAGACCAGGTGGCATTGCACTGTCTGCGAGGTATGTGTGGGGCACAGGTGGCATTGCACCATCTGTGAGGGATGTGTGGGGCACAGGTGGCCCTGCACTGGCTGTGTGGGATGGTGGCCTTGCACCATCTGTGGGGCACCTCAGAACTCGGCCCTCTCTTGTCCCACAGCTGAGTTTGATGGGCTTTTTTTGGATATTGCCCAAAGTTCCTCCAAATTAAGCCCATCCTGGTAAAGGGCTGCTCAGCTTTAAGGGGAGGTAGAAGAGGTGGCTGCCTCTTCTAAAATAACTGACTTTAGTTGCTCGACATGGAAATCACCAGTGCTCTGGAATGGCTCTTGCTGCATTGTCTATTCTACTGCTCCTCTAAATAGACAAGTTTTTAACTTAATTTTAAAGAATTTGGTTTAGGTTGGACCTCAAAGACCATCTTGATCCACCCCTCTGCCATGGGCAGGGACACCTTCCACTAGCCCAGATTGCTCAAATTTTAGGAGCTGGCTTAGATAGAAGTTACCTGTGGGGCTGTACTGGTACAGCTTGAGGCTTCTTGGAGGGCTTGTGTTGACCTCTGGCTGTAGCTGAACAAAAGAAGTTTGAGTAAGTACAGCCTCGTTTTTACACTGGCAGTTATTGCCAGGTTTGTGGGGGAAGTCTTAATTAATCCCTCTGAGGAAAGCACTGAGCAGAACTCCTTGAAGCAGAACTGCAGGACATGGGTTGGACACACGTGGGGAATTAGGTGGTGGAAGGAGGTAGGGCCTTTAGGCTGCCTCTGGGTACCTCTGTGTAAGGGAGTGCCCTTCCTCCAGCCAAAAAAGAGACAGGGCAGCAAAAGTGGGGGAGTTTTCAGGTAGTGTCTGTCTTTGCACAAAACTTGCTCTTGTTTAGAGATTTTTAAAAATACATATTTAAGGGTAGTAATTATTAGTCGGTAATTACACTAAGGATAGATAGATAAATAAATAAGAGAGCCAGACCCTACCTTATAGGAGTGACCATAGATTTATCTTACTAATTGGAGGTGTTGGCACTCCAGTAGGCATCACAGAAAAATAAACAGTGAATGTGATCAGAAGGGAAAAATTGAAAGAAAAATTTCTGCAAGAGTTTTTCATGTAACAAAATGACACAATGATAGCCCCCATTGCATTGTTACGTGCCACAGGGAAGAGCTGTGATTGCAGGCTGGCTTTGCAATCCTCCCTGCCCCAAAGCCCACTCCCACTGCCTGGACAGGCTGTGCAGCCATTCCCTGCCTGAGTACAGCAGGGAAGTGGCAGCTGTTGGCAGTGTGTGACTGTCACCCCACTCATGCTCTGTGTGGTTGTACCCACAAACAGGCAGCGTGTGCCTGCACAGGGGGCTGGTGCTGCTGCCCTGGTGCTCTCTGCACTTCATGCCCGGGCAGCAGCTGAGCTCTGGGTTTTCTGTTCTTGCAGGACTACGACCTCTGCATCAACTGCTACAACACTAAGAGCCATGACCACAAGATGGTTAAGTGGGGCCTGGGTCTGGATGATGAGAGCAACAACCAAGGAGAGCAGCAGTCCAAGAGCCCCCAGGAGTCGCGACGGCTGAGCATCCAGCGCTGCATCCAGTCCCTCGTCCACGCCTGCCAGTGCCGCAACGCAAACTGCTCTCTGCCATCCTGCCAGAAGATGAAACGGGTTGTCCAGCACACCAAGGGCTGCAAGCGCAAGACCAACGGTGGCTGTCCGGTGTGCAAACAGCTCATAGCTCTTTGCTGCTACCATGCCAAACACTGCCAAGAGAACAAATGCCCCGTGCCATTCTGTCTCAATATCAAACACAAGCTCCGACAGCAGCAGATCCAGCACCGCCTGCAGCAGGCTCAGCTCATGCGCAGAAGGATGGCTACCATGAACACCCGAAACGTGCCTCAGCAAAGTTTGCCTTCTCCTACCTCAGCAACGCCTGGTACCCCGACGCAGCAGCCGAGTACACCGCAGACACCGCAGCCTGCTCCCCAGCCCCAGCCCTCCCCTGTAAGTATGTCACCGGCCGGCTTTCCCAGCGTGTCCAGAACCCAGCCCCCCACCACCGTCTCGACAGGAAAACCCGCAAACCCGGTTTCTGCGCCGCCGCCTCCGGCTCAGCCGCCGCCGGCCGCCGTGGAAGCGGCTCGGCAGATCGAGAGAGAGGCTGCCCAGCAGCAGCAGCAGCAGCTCTACAGGGTCAACAACATGAACAATGGTTTGCCTCCCGGCCGCCCGGGACTCGTGAACCCCGCGGTGGGCTCGGTGAACCAGATGCCGCAAGTCAGCATGAATGTACCCCGGCCCAACCCCGTGAGCGGCCCCGTGATGCCCAACATGCAGCCCGGGCAGTGGCAGTCGCCGCCGATGCCGCAGCAGCAGCCGATGCAGCCGGGAATGGCCAGACCGGTGATGCCGATGGCGACGCCGCAAGCCGTGGCCGGGCCCAGGATGCCGGGCGTGCAGCAGCCGCAGCGGAGCATCACCCCCAATGCACTTCAGGACTTGCTGAGGACCTTGAAATCGCCGAGTTCTCCGCAGCAGCAACAGCAGGTTCTTAATATCCTAAAATCCAACCCTCAGCTTATGGCAGCTTTTATAAAGCAAAGAACGGCCAAATACGTGGCGAACCAGCCCGGGATGCAGCCGCAAGCAGGGATACAGCCCCAGCCCGGGATGCAGCAGCCGCAGACCGGCATGCAACAGCCGGGCATGCACGCGCAGGGGGGACTGCAGAACATGAACGCGATGCAAGCCGGAGTGCAGAGACCGAGCGTGCCCCCGCAGCAGCAAGGGATCGGAGCTATGAACCCCCAGGGACAAGCGATCAACATCATGAACCCCAGCCACAACCCCAGCATGGCCAACATGAGCCCGCAGTACCGCGAGATCCTGAGGCGGCAGCTACTGCAGCAACAGCAGCAGCAGCAGCAGGGAGGGGCCGGCATGGCAGGAGGGATGGCAGCACACAACCAGTTCCAGCAGCCCCAGGGCCCGGGAGGTTACCCCCAAGCCATGCAGCAGCAGCGGATGCAGCAGCACCTATCCATACAGGGGAGTTCCATGGGACAGATGGCTCAGATGGGACAGCTGAACCAGATGGGCCAGCCCGGCCTGGGGGCGGACGGCGCTCCCAACATCCAGCAGGCCCTGCAGCAGCGCATCCTGCAGCAGCAGCAGATGAAGCAGCAGATAGGGTCCCCCGGGCAGCCCAACCCCATGAGCCCACAGCAGCACATGCTCTCAGGACAACCGCAGGCGTCTCATCTCCCTGGCCAGCAGATCGCCACCTCCCTCAGCAACCAGGTGCGGTCCCCAGCGCCCGTTCAGTCTCCCCGTCCCCAGTCCCAGCCACCACATTCCAGCCCGTCACCCAGGATACAGCCCCAACCGTCACCGCACCACGTCTCTCCCCAGACTGGTTCCCCCCACCCAGGACTCGCAGTCACTATGGCTAGCTCCATGGATCAGGGACACTTGGGCAACCCAGAACAGAGTGCAATGCTTCCCCAACTAAACACCCCCAACCGCAGTGCGTTGTCTAACGAATTGTCTCTGGTCGGTGACACCACCGGGGACACATTAGAGAAATTTGTGGAGGGTTTGTAGCATTATGGGAGCATCACTTTTGTTTCTTCTTTCCTTTCGTGTTCTTGGATATTTTGTACTGAAAAATTCAGACATCTGGGTTGTTTTGAATCCTAGATGGAACTGCTGCTTCCTACAGATGGAAGAATTAATTGCTGTTTAAAAATAAAAAGAAAAAAAAAACAATACAAAGAATATATTTTTTTGTTAAAGCCAGGCGGTTAAAATATCTGGTCTCTTTTGTGGGTTTTTTTGGTTTTTATTTTTTTGTTGCTGTTGACTCATACCTTTTTTTTAACGGGGAAAACAAGTTCATTATATTCATATTTTTTATTTGTATTTTCAAGACTTTAAACATTTGCGTTTAAAAGAAGAAAAAAAAAATAATATTCAGAAACTGTTTCCTGAAATAATGCAACATTATAGCGTATCCCGGTAACTTTGACACATGGCGGGAAGATTTTTGTTTTCTATAGTGAACTCTGCAGGCGTTTGAAGTATTACCCCTGGGAAGATAGGAATTGACTCTTGCACACATTGGCCAACGCCAAAATCCTTGTCTTGCAGATGTAGAAATTGTTGCTTTGTTTCTCTGATAAAACTGGTCTTAGATGAAAATAGGGATGATCACTCTTAGGCCGTGCTGATCTGGATAGAGAAGAAACATTCTTTTCTTTCTTTCTTCTGTGTGAAACTTGAAACGAGGAAAGCAATTCTAGTGTAAATCATGCAAGCGCTATAATTACTATAAATAAGAAAATCCAAGAAGATTCAATCACTGTATAGAATGGTAAAAAGAAAAAAAAACTCATTTCTTACTTATAATATCATATTGTTAAATAAACTGTGTGCAACAGACAAAAAGGGTGGTCCTTCTTGAATCCATGTACATGGTATTAACACTTAGTGTTTGGGTTTTTTGTTATGAAAATGCTGTTTTCAACATTGTATTTGGACTATGCATGTCTTTTTTCCATTGTATATAAAGTATTGCTTAAAATTGATATAAATTACTGAAGTTTTTAACATGTATTCTGTTCTTTAAAATCCATGTAAGAATGTTTAAGGTTTTTATTTATTTATATATTTTTTTCGATCATGTTCTTTGTAAGACATAGCTATGACGATTCACTCATGACCCGGAGCAGCCAGAGGCAGCGGTAGGAGAGGCACGATCCATGGATATTGTAGCTAGCATGTCTGTTTTACAACACCCTTAGAGATTGTTTCCTTTTCGGGAGGGAGAGGAGAGGGGAATGGTTCCCAGACATCGACTCTTCGCAGGTGTTCATCCGTAAGGGTTAACTGGAATAAATTATTAATAGCCGTTGCTTTTTAAAAACTGCATTAATTTAGAGAAGGATCACCAATGAAAGGAAAATAGAGAGTATTGAGTTAATTCTAGGCTAATTTATTTAGTCTACAGTAAAATATGAACCTATTGACTTTAACACTATTTTTCTGCTGTTAACTCTGAGTCTAGATTTGAGGGTTTTCTGTGGAATAAAAAATAACAAATCATGTACATGTTCCCTTTAATATCCTGTCACCATGCCCTCATGTCCCTGGGATACTCACTCCTCCTTCCCTCAGAAATGAATTGCTTTCTTGGAGTTAAGAAGTCCAGGGAAGATTTCCCAGTGTAGGTGTGAGCTCAGAGCACGGGGAGCCCGAAGCACCGTCCCTCAGAGCTCGAGGTGTCCGGGCTCCACGTGCCCAGTGCTGGGAGCACCGGGCACACCTGGCTTCTCCCATCCACTTAGCGCTTCCTCCAGCCTTAACATTTTTATCGGGACATTGGTGGGGGAAAACGGGGGGGAAAAGAGCAAATCTTTAGCTCAGCTTTTGTCCCCATCCTGTGAAAATCATGTGTTGCAGCTCCACTTCGTCCCTTTTAACTGGAGAGGGTCTCTGCTTCAACTTTTACTTGCAAACTTTTAACTATCGTACCTTTTTCACTCCCATTGGATTCATCTGCCCAGGCAATTGTCTTCAGCAATTCAAGATGTCAGAATTTGAGGCTGGGGTGAGGTCAGTGAACACTAAACCCAAAGCTTGTCCAAAAGAAATTGCTGTAAAGAAAACAAAAACAGGAAAAAAAAAAAAAAGATGGAAAGCCCTGATGCTGTGTCTCATGCTGTGTACTTAAAAAGAGGAAAAATACTATATTTGTGATCAAAAAGAGGAAACTTGAAATGTGCTGGTGTTTCTAATAAAAGCTGGTAAAACTGCTTGGATTGAAGGATGGTTCCACTTGGCTGGTGCCCGTGAGGATCAGCGGAGCCTGACGCCTGAGGTTAAGATAACTGCGCTCAATCTCACTAATTCCTCTAAGTAGCCTCCATTTTAAAGGCATCGGCACCGCTTCTGGATTTGGATAAGCTGAGTCCTCTTTGGAGCACAGAGCTGGTGGGGCCCAGGCTGCAGCTCACTTGGGTTCCCCATTCCCAGGGAAGAGTGGAAAAAAACAACGGATGGGAAGCAAATATTGGAGTAATTTTTAAATCCAACCTGAAGTGTGGTGAGATCACAGTGCCAAGGGATCAGTGTAGAGCCGATACCCAGGTGTGTTAGGTAAGAGCAGATGTTCTACCAGGAAGAGAAGGGAAATGCAGAGCTGAAATCAAACCTCAGGAGGGGCTGGGGGTTCAGTCCCTGCAGCCTCTGGGGGCTTCACTCCAGTCTCCTGTGAGTGTTGATGTGAAATTCAGCATATCTGAAGCGTGGATGGGCATGGCTTTTCCAAGTCCGTGTCTGTCTGATGGGAAGGTACAGTCAGTAAGGAACAGCAGCCTAGAAACACAGGGATTTATAAGGCGAGAGTGCACTGGAGCTTGGTGCAGGAGCTTTACCACCGAAGAGGGTGGGTAAGACCTTCTCTCTGAATTCTGGAGTTGGAAGAAGGTGCTTAAATCTGAACGTCGAGCTGCAGCGATGGCTCTCTGTTCTTTTCCCGGGCTGCCCACCCTGCTCCGCTCTGCTGCTGGCTCCTGCCTCCCGCCGCCGCTGCTGCTGCCGCAGGCTGGGAGCTTTTCCCTCTCGCTGCCCGCACAGCTGGGCTTCCCCTCATGGCTCATCCCTGTCCCACCGGGACACACATCTGCCCACAGCACCTGTGAGTGCTCCCCGCTCCGTCTGCCTCCCGGCTGCGTTAGAGCAAAGAGGGGAGGAAGAGGAGCCCTCCTGCCAAACAGCCTGGCACGGTCCCCCCTCGGTCTCTGTTAAAAGGCAGCAGTAGATGCTGTCCCTTCTAGCCAGGGGCAGCGGGCAGCAGAAGTGACAGCAGGTTATGGCTTACAGGGTGATCTGGATGTGCATCGGGTGCTTCTCCCAAAGCAAATTTCATTTCCCATGGTTCTTCCAGTGCAGGGAAGATGGAGCAGCCACCCTGGAGCTGGGGGAGCATCGCTGACGTTGGTGTGCAGGGCGATCTGTGCTTCCCTGCGCTTCTCCACAGGCGAGAATTTAAAACGCAGAGCAGGACACTGCCAGGGCAGTGATTGAAGCAAGTTGGAGCCAACCCCCGGATAATTGAAACGAGCCTGGACAGGGGAGGATCTGTACGAGATCCCCTGCGATCCCTGCAGGAGCACATGTCATGGCTAATAGTCAAAGCACACCCAGGGTGAGGCAGGAGGAGGATTCAGGTGTTTCACAGCAGGTACAGAAGCTCTGGTGCAGCGTTGCTCTCGGCAGTGCTGTGGGGTCAGCGGGAGGTAGCAGTGAGCACAGTGAGAGGAGGGGAAGCGTTTGCAACCGGCTCAGAAGTCATTTTGGTTTTGGCTGCAGCACAGGGAATCTCGATGAAGGGCTGGAGTTGGTTCCAGGTGGAAATGCAGCCAGTGGAAGGGTGTCAGAGTGATGCAAAGGCTTGTGCTGGGTTTCTTGCACCTAATCCATAACGTCGAGCGCCCCACAAACCGTGCTCCTTGCGGGTGTTTCTTAGGTATGAACCTCCAAAGCAGCACTCGGCTCAGTGTAGTCCCAAAAGATCAGCTGCAAGCACGAATTAATTGTACACAGAGCTTTCCAGCGAGCTCCCCCGGGCCTGCGATCACAAAGCTGGTTCTGTTCAAGTGGGCACGGTTCCCTCCTGAAAGCTCCTCGGTCTGGAAGTGGTTAGTGCTCCCCGAAAGAGACCTGCTCCATCTTTTATTTTTGGCTGTGGTGTTCATCAAGGCCAGGCTCTGCTCTCTTGCACGTTCTAATTTCACCTCTCGCCAGAGTGGTTCATTTCCTCACTCACCCGCATCCCGTCCAAAGCCTTTCTCCAGTATCTCGGCTCCTTAGATCTCGGTAATGTACACTAAAACAGCCCCGGGAAATGAGGAGTTTCGGAGAAATGAAAAAATAAGATGTTAAACTATTGGCCCAGAGTCGAGCAGGGTGCCCGGCCAAGGTGTGGCACACAAGAGTTTCCTGAGGGCTGCTCCCAGCGCGGCGCAGCCTTTCCTCGGCCCTCAGCCCCCTCCGTGGGGGAACCGGGAGAGCCACGGGGCACCGAGCTCTGCCAGCGGCGATTGCCGAGCTCTGCCAGCGGCGATTGCCGAGCTCCTGCCGCAGCCCGTCCGGTGGAATGGGCTCCCGAAGCCATTCACTGAGATACCCGCAGGGGTGTCTCCAAGGGAGAAGAAGGTGCGTTTGTAACCTGTGTCTGACTCCCTTTCCTAACACGTCCTCAGAAACACGAATGATATTTTAATCATCATAATAGGAGAGGTTTGGAAACGGTGTCCTGGGCTTGGAGTCCGACCTCCGGGCAGAGCCCTGGAAGCGCCCCCGTGAGGGGACAGAGGCCGGTGGCCATGAAGACAGTCGGCCGGGGGCAGTGAGGGGACGGAGGCCGGTGGCCATGAAGACAGTCGGCCGGGGGCCGTGAGGGGACGGAGGCCGGTACCCATGAAGACAGTCGGCCGGGGGCCGTGAGGGGACGCAGGAGGAGCTCTGAAGGAAGCAGCGCGCGCTGGCTATGGGGCAGCCTGACGTCACCGCGCGCGCGTCACGCACAGCCCGCGCGCGGGGGATCTCCGCGCACCCCCCGCCCCGTGACGTCATCAGCGGGCGCCGCGGGAGGGCAGCGCGGGCATGGCGGCGGCGCGGGGCGGGCGGTGTCTCCTCGCGGCCCTGCGGCGCTCCGGGGCCGCGCCCCGGCTGCGCCCGCCCGCAGGTGAGGGGGGGACGGGCGGCGTGAGGGGCGAGGGCCGCCGGGCTAAGGGGACGGCCGGACCTCCATGGCTCGGCCCGGACGGCCGCGCCTACCCGGAGTTGCGCTCGGCCTTGTGCGTCCTCTGGAGGCGCGGAGGGTCCGTGTCCCACGGGCAGCGCCCCGCCGCTCTCGGCTGGAGCCGGCCGGGGCTGCTCGGCAGGGTCGGAACGGACGGCGGCCCGGCAGCTCGGGAGCAGCGCGCACAGCGCACCGTGAACTGAGCCGACAGCGCCCAGCGCTCCTGCCTCGGGAGGGGAGAGTTACTGTGGAGCTGCACAGGGAACAGCGCGGGCTCGTGTCGGGCAGACAGCGCGGTCAGGGCAAACAGCGGCTCCAGGGTAATGTCCTGCCATGGGACAGGGTGTAGCATGGTGAGGTTCATGTCCCGGCTCGTGTAGGGGTATATGACATATCCACGTTTATGTCCTGGTTCACACAGCACTCCCAGTTCATCTCCTGGCCTGTATAAAGTGTACAGAACATCCAGAAGTACCTGGATTGTTATGGGCTGTACAGCATATTCAGATCATATATCGTGTCCCGGGACATGTCCCAGCTCTCACAAGGTGCACAGCCCAGGGACCTGCATGAGAGCAGAAGGCACCAGCGCTGCTGTTCTCTGGCTGTGTCAGTACCAGGGGGTTTTACACATGAGCCTGAAGGGTTTGTGTTTCTCAGGGGTGCACTAAAAGGCACTCAACTGACAGGAGCGATAAGAAAATCCAAACTCTGAGGCCTTAGTTAGGGGATGTGCTCCTTTAACAAGGCCCTCGTGGGCTGGAAATGTGCCTGTGAGTTGCCATTAAGTGAAGCACGATGAGGAGTGTCCCGTCTGTCTCCTGGCAGCAGCCTGTGCTGTGCTCCGTGTGTCCTTATCTGTTGTGTGGCCCCTAATTGACAGATCTCTGTGTTGTTGGTGTGGTCTGTGGTTTCCCTGCAGGTTACGAAGAGAAGATGTGACAGAGGAAATTGTGTGACAAATGGGGTCACTTTCAGGGTCGGGTTGTCAGATTTATTGTGTCGTGGAGTGCCACTTGAGTGTTTCTGGGCAATCCAGCTCTTCCTCCACAGAAATCCCCAGAGGCTTGTTAGCATCCATGTCTGGGAACAAAGCTGCTGCTCTGGTGGGTTAGACATACTCCAGCAGAGTCAGAATTTTATTCTTTAATCTGTCATTCAGGTCCCTCAGGGAAAAGGTAGTGAGCAGAAGCTGTGTGGGGTGGGGATAAAGAGGGAGGGGCAGGAGGTGTTTTCCTTTCGGTTGGATCCAGGGATCAGCTGTCTCTTCCCTCGTTGGGCAGAGATGGCAGAGTTTCCTCTCTGCTCTCCCAATTTCAGAGGCTGGAGCTACTGCAGAGCTTTTCGGGAGATGTGTAGGTGTGAGTGGGTCAGTCAGGGAATCTCTTCTCCCCAGATTCTCAGGGATCTGATGCCGGGCTAGGGAGCCCTTTTGTGTAAGGAGACCTGAGCTGGGAGTGTTAATTGCTGGAGCTCTTCCCTGCACGAGCCTTCCCCGGCCTGGAGCTGCTATGGTAATTCCTGCTGACCCAAATTCTTTTCTTTTGTTTTGAGCCACAGACTGCTTTGTGCAGGGTTTCCCACCCTAAATCTCCAGCTGGTGCTCTGCTCAGTGCAGTGGTTTTTCCAGAAGAGGCTGTGTTTCCTTGGGGGGCTGGTTGGGGCATCACAGAGGCGTCCTGGTGTCTGGATTGAAAGGAGCCCCTGAGGGTCCTCCTTGTCTTTGCTGGGAGGGTGTGAGGCAGGTCTGTGGGCACAGGATCACTTGGGATCACAGAGAAGTAGAATTTGGGCAGTAATGTGGGTTTTTCCATCTCTCATGGTGCAGTGATGGGAATAGGAAGGGGTTTGGGCTGTGGTAAGCTCCACATTTGATTAACTCAATATCAAAAGACCTGATTTGCCTCAACACATCACAGAGTTTATCTGGGGCAAGAGCCATTCCTTCTCTGTTGCCTGGGCTTAGAAATTTGTTTCTGAGGCTCATTATGAGTAGCACATAACCTGTTACCTCAGCAGGTGCTTCTCAATAGCTCTTGTGTGCTGATAATTGTGGTTTTATACCCAGAATAGCCAGGAGCCTTTTCTGCTCCCTTGCTCCAGGCAAGGACTCTCAAGAGGCAAATGGGCTGAAGATGCTGCAGCTTGTATTTAATGAGCTGTGTCTCTCCCTGGCATGGGACAGGCTGTTAATTAAGGATGATAAGACCATGTATTGCACAAATCTGACAGTAGCTTCCGAGTTGATGGGTGATTTATTATTATTGTGCTTTGGAGGTAGGGAGGCAAAAAATGTGAATACATCCACAATTATAAATACCCAGAAATAAATAGCTGTAGTTTCTGGAGTCAGCTGGGGTTCATGGGCTGGGAGGTGACCTCTGTGGGGGCTCTGGAGCTTTGCTGTCTGGACATCTGATGATAGAAGTGACCTTAAGATTTTAAGCTGCTGCTGCTCTGTGTCTTTTGGATCCTGGAGTTCAGGGAGGGAGCAAAATTCTCTCTTTTATTTTTGCTGTTTGGGGTATGTGTGTGTGTGTGTGTGCTTATGTATAAAGCAGTATCCTAGAGCACTCAGCATAAAATGAGTATAAAAAATGTAAATACATAAATTATATAAAGCCTGAGCTGCAGGCCCTTTCCCTCTGAAGCTTGAGGGGCTGGAGTGAATGCTCTGCTGCTTTCCACCTCAGCCACCCAGGTTGTTTCCCTTGCCACTTTCCCAAATGATCCCAGCACAGGCAGTGGAATGGTAGTTCCAGAACGTGTCCTGCGATAATGCGGCAGAGCTGGTTGTGACGCAGAGAGCACAGTTATGTGTGTGGGAGGTGTTCAGATGCATTTAGAACTATTTGTGGGCTCTTTCCTTTAAGGGCAGAATGACTGGAGAGTCATTGAGGCTTCTGGCTGGAGAAACGGATCTTGATTCAAAGCTTTCTGTGAGGAGGAGGAGGAAGAATGAGGACTGACAGCCTCCTCTGTCAGCTCTTGAGGGTGAGGTGCAGGAGACAGAAGTGCTCTTAAAGTTCAGGGGTTCATGTTCACCTCATCTGGAGCAAGTGAGAGCCCAGCATGATGGTCTGGAGCAGCAAGACCTGATCTTGATGACCACACTGACTGTAGGACCTGCTATGGGAGGCAGGAGGTTTGCAGAGCACTTGTGAAGTCAGCCTGAGCTAGAGGATGAGCGGTGTTGGTGAAAAGGCTGGAGTGCTGAGTTCACTCGAGGGCTGTGGCAAGGTGGAGAAAGGTTCAGGAGAAAGCTGAACTCCCCCAACATGTCAGCTGGCCTGGAGGGCAGGGGACAGCCATGGAAGCTGTTTCCAAGGTCACAGATATGCTTTGGGACTCTCACCATACTAATGGGGTTTGGTTCAGTCTTTGGGTGTTTTTGTACCCAGTCATCTAAAGAAAGGACCCCTTGAAAATGTCAGGGGTAGGGTTTGCCTCCTTCCCTTGCTGCGTGAAACAGCCAACAGGCACAGAGCGAGCTGTAAGGAAAACCTGAGCTTGTCACTGCTTCCAGCCACTTCTGCTGCTCATCCATGTTCTCCTGGCTCTGCCCAGGCTGTCCTGGTCCCTCCTGTGCTTCCCAGATCAGTCCAGTCTGTTTATGTTCATTGTAGGACTGGGGGGGCCAAGATGCTGCCTTGCCCAGGGCAGCTGCAAGGTCAGGTCCAGACCTGCTAGGATCCTGCTCTGGGACAGACCATTCTTCCAACAATTCAGAAATCACTCCAAGGAACAGGCTTTGGACAGAGGTCTATAGTGCTGCAATGGTCTTTTAGTGACCAGGTTTGGGTTTGATTCATCCCCCAACAGAGAGAAGACTGTTGGGTTCACCTGGGCGTAATGAAAGGAGGAGAATTGGGAATCCCTGACCTTTAAGAGGGCTTGTGCCATTTCCTGACTGGTCTCATTTTCCCCACTGATTTTGTGACTGGTGACCTTGCTGCTGCTTGCCCTGAAGCCAACTTTGTTGGGGGATGTAATCTCTGTGCTTGGACATTCAAGGGCCAAATATTTATTGCCAATTTGTATTTTCAGGCAGTGATGTGGGAGTTGTCTTCAGTTTAGCCAGTTAACAGCGGTGAAAGCTGCAGACTGCCTCTTCCTGACAGGTTAATTCAGTGGGAAAGCTGCTAATTGTCATCTTCTGGATAAAATTTTAATTCAGAAGAGCCAAAGTAGCAATTTGCCCTCTTTATGCAGTGAAGGCAACTCTGGAGGGGAATGATGGGTGTTGGATTGTAAGGGAACTGTTCAGACAGTGTAACTCCCATGGGATTTCCTAGGTGGGACCTCTGAGGGGTGCTCCTGTTGGTGCTGGACTTGTGATTTGTATTGAAATATCTTCACTTGTGTTTTTAGTAAAAGGAGCAGCATGTCTGCAAAGACAAATACTCCACTGCTGGAGCCTTCAGCACAGCATTCCTGCCTCCAGCATTCCTGCTGTCCGGATGTACAGCACACAAACAGCAGAGAGCAAGGAGGAGGAGCCCCTGCACACCATCATCAGCAACACAGAGAATGTGAAAGGTGGGCCTGGGCACAGATTTCTTGTGGGGACACTCTTGGGCTGCATCTGGTCAAGGTGTGGTGCAGGTGAGCCCTCCTCAGCAGTGCTGCTGCCTCTGGAGGAAGTGCAGGTATTGCTCACCACATCCTTTCCCTCCATGTTGCACCATCACCTCCCAAAACCTGGGTGTGGAGGTCAGAATGGCCTTTACTGAGAAATAAGGACATCAAGACTGCATCCATGGGCTTAGCCAGGCCATGTGTATGTGTGGAGGCTCCACAGGCACTGGAATTGGCTGAAAATAATTTTCTGTGCCAGGAGCAAGCTGTGCCTGCCCAGGTCGTTGCTGTGGATCATGGAGATGTGATGAGAGTCCCACTGTCAGCTCTTTAGCTAGAATGAATTGCTTTGCACTGCTTCAGGGAGAGGTGCTCTTAAGCAGTCTGAGCAATGAGTTATTCCAGCACCAAAATAACAGCTTAACTCTGTGTCTCTGTGGTTGTCCTGGGAGGTACTTCTGAGACTGCCAGGCTGTGAAATTTCTGCTGGGGTTGATGTGCTGCCTGCCCACATCCCTGTGGGATGTACATCCTCGTCAGCAAGGCATGGCAGAGGTGATGTGGGACTTTTGGCTTTTCCCTGTGTTTTCCCAGAGTTTTCTAATGCTTCTTGATGAAGAAAGAATTTCTCTAATGTCTCTTCCTATTTTTTCAAAGGCCAAGGATGGTCTTTCAGCTGAAGTGTTTTGTAGTTTTATTTTTTCTGAGGAGGCTTCTCTTCCTGGGTACAGCTCCCTACCTGCAGGGATGGCTGTACAGATGTGTTCATCCAGCCTGGCCTTGGACACTTCCAGGGATCCAGGGGCAGCCACAACTGCTCTGAGCACCCTGTGCCAGGGCCTCAGCATCCTCACAGGGAACAATTTCTTCTCAATGTCCCATCTATCCCTGTCCTCTGGTAGTGTAAAGCCATTCCCTCTTGTTCTGTCACATCATGCCCTTGTCCAAAGTCTCTCTCCAGCTCTCCTGGAGCCTCTTTAGGCACTGGAAGGGGCTCTAAGTGCTTCCTGAGCTTTCTCTTCTCCAAGCTGAACAACCCCAACCCTAACCTTTATTCCAGGTGCAGCCTCTAAACATGAGTTCCAGGCTGAAACAAAGAAACTGCTGGACATTGTTGCCTGTTCCCTGTACTCAGAGAAAGAGGTAAGACACCCATAACTTGCTGGGAGATTTTCTGTTGGCAAAGCCTTGTCTCTCTAGGAATACATCCAAAATGGTTGAGCTGGGGGAATAACTGTTCAGTTCCCAGTGAGTCCTGAGCTTTCATGTCAGGCTTTCTTGAGTGATGTTTTCTTAAGACACCTTGGCAGTGTGTTTTTTAAACAATTTGTAGGTATAGCCAAGTGACTGCGTGAGTCTTGGGCCTCTGCAGTTTCACACTGAGTTTGGGCAAACTGTTCTGGTAGATAATGGGGGAGCACAGTCTGGGGAGCTGGGAATTTGTTTGTGGAAGCCAATGAGCTCCCAGGTCTCTGGGAGTGCTGTGCAGGGGGCAGGGCCAGGCTGCAGGCTCAGGCTGTGTCTCGTCCCCAGGTGTTTATCCGGGAGCTGATCTCCAATGGCAGCGATGCTCTGGAGAAGCTGCGTCACCGGCTGATGACGGAGGGGAAAGCCTTGCCAGAGCTGGAGATCCACCTGCAGACAGACAGCAGAAAGGGAACCATCACCATCCAGGTAGTTCCCTTTGGTAACAGCAGAGTGTTATTCCCTGCTGCTCTCAGCACTGGCCTTTGTCCTGTGAGGAGTCCCTGGAAGCTGAGCAGCAGCACAGTTCCCAAGCCTGCCCAAAGAACATTCTGTCCTCAGCTGGGCTCTAACCTCAGGGTTTGTGAGGCTGTAACCTCAGCATTTGATGAGAAACCTGCAATGTTATCTCCTCCCCACTTGTAGCCATAGGAGAAGTTGCTTCTCCTTCTTTCCCTATTGGGAGGAAGTAGCTTTTCTCCCAGTACCCCTGCCTAGTGCACTTCCCAGGTTGTGTGAGTTTCTCACTAGTGGGTAAGCTGTGAATCTGCTTTCCTCCTGACCTTTGGGGAGGTTTCCATGCACCTCCTTGAGGTGTTACATGTTTGCTTGCAGACCTTCCCTCTTCCCTGGGTGAGAGGGGAAATGCCAGGGCAGTGAGTAGTGAGAACTTCCCATTCCTGCATGTCTCTGTCTCTCTGTGCTCCAGGACAGGCCGAGTCCAGCTGATGCTGAGGTTCTGTCCTCAGGCACAGCTGAGACTGTTGATTTGGGCAGTAGCACAGCACTTCCCTGTGCCCAGGCTTTGGTTGTCCCTGCTGGTGACAAGTTGCTGACTGGGAGGGAGACAGTCTGTAAGAGCAGTCACCTGTGGGCCTCAGTGTGGGGAGGGCAGTGGAGCTGCGCTTTCTCTCTGTACTTTGATCTTGCTCGTGGCTTTTGTCCAGGGTGGGAGGCTGAGCCTCAGTTTTGGTATTTTCTTGGCAGAGTTCCTAACGTTAACAGAAAGCAAACTGGTCATTTTCCTTGTGGAGCTGTGTCAGCCATGAGTGTGGCTGTGGACATTCCTAGGAAAGCAGAGGAGGAGGATGAAGCAGGCAGCCCTGAGTGACCATGGCAGGTGCAGGGGAGATGTGGCACAGACAGAGCACACAGGCTGATATTTTTCATGTGGGACAAAAGCACAGGGGACTATTGGAGGCTGCACAGTTATTCTGTATTTCTGTTCCTCTGCAGAACAAGTACTGCAGTTGCCATGGGGAAGTTAGTGCTTGTCAGTGGGCAACACAATCACGGAGCAGAGATTCTCAAACCATGGTGCAGGGGCTTTGCTATTCCTGTCACACTGTTGCTGTTTTCTGACTCCAGTGTAACACCAATTGTTTAAGGAGCCCTCTCTTAGCCCCAGGCAGGGGCTATTCCTGCCTCTCATCTTTCCCTTTTGTGATTGTAGTGGACACATCTGACTCCATCAAGACATTGTTACCTTTCATGCCCTGTCCCTGTGGAAGTTCTCCCCTTGTTTGGCAGTCTTGTTGAAGAGCTGCTTGCCCACCTTGCAGGGTGCCTCTAATACCATCCCAGTTAGATGGGTTAAGGATTGGGCTTTTTATAACCCCCTGCCTGGCTGCCAGTGCCTCTCTAATGCCATTAAATGAGTCTTAACTCGGAAGCTTTTAACTGCAGCAGTCCTGGGCTGTGGGGAGCAGTGAGAACAACACTGCTCCAATCTCTTTAATAGCTTTGCCTTCTCCAGAGTGCCGAAAGCTCCTTACCTCCAGTCAGGGGGTTATTTATAACTTCTTGAAGAAGCAAACTGCATATAATGATTACTGTGAACAAGCGTCATTCAGAACATTTCTCTGCCTTTCAGGAATGCAAAGGTGAAAGAAAGCCTGCTGCAGTGATTGAGGCAGAGATGGATCTGTCCTTTAGCCACTGTTTTGTTTTCTGTACCTACTAGGACCTACCAAAAAGAGGCAGCAGGTCCCTCATACATGACCTGTAGCAACAGTCACCCCTTTCTTATTCCTAGAAAGGTCCTATTGTCTCACTCTGACCCCTGGATCCTTCTCTTCAGATCTTCATGCTGCTCTATGCCTCTGGACCTGCTGAATCTCTCCCCTCCTCTTCCAAGCCCTGTAGCATCTCTTTGTGTCCCACTGAGCTGAGAAAAGGCAGGTCTGTAATGTGTGATGGCCATTACAGGCACGTTCCTGGAGATTATGTAGATGTGGTAGAGGACTACACTCATCCCTGTTCAATGACTGCAGTTCACCTTGTTCTCTGCCAGGACTGAATTCCAGTCATAAGCACAGCAAGACTCAGAATTCTGATAGCATGTCCTCATTCAGGAATATTCCACCTAAGCATTGCAGTGTGGTATCTGCTAGGAGGGATATGTTGACTAAATTCCACCACCTCGCTTCCTTCACCAAAGTCCTGTTGTTACAGCAAATTCCACCATTTCCTCCATCCCTCTGAAAACTGCCTCATGTTTCTAGGACAGCTCCATCTGTAACAGCCACAGCCTGCAAGGTCAGAGTGCTTAAGAAAATCCATTTGAAAATGTGAGGGGTGTGTTTCCAATGAGAACAGCTCTGCAGAGCTCTGCAGTTCCGCATGCTGAGGCTTTACTGAAGTGGTTTTGGACCCTTTGAGGTGGGAACAGAGAGCCTCTTACAGACCCCAAGGCTCTGTGAGCTCAGAGCTGACCCTCAGCACCTGCACGAGGTGACAGGCAGGTGACAGGCACTTGGCTGTGCTGTGGTGGTGTTGGAGCTGTGCAGTTTGCCGTGCTGCTGTGCCTGGTGGTGATGTGTGAGCTCGGGGATGCAGCCCTGCTCCTTACTGGTTCTTAATTTAGGGCTAGGACAGTTGAGAGGAAATGGTTTGAAATGTTTACAGAGCTGATGGCTGCTTGTGCTGGGGGAGGGAGTGTGCTTGCTGTTCTAGCATGGAAAAGCAGCGTAGTCGCTGCCAGGGCTTGGGCTGCTCGGTTCCCTTTGTTGGGCTTTCATCTCTCTGTTGCCGTCATCCAAAATCAGTGTCTGTGAAGCCACAAAATCACCAGTTTGCTGTGTTTGGGAGGAGTTAAAATGACTGCAAACACCACTCCTCCCTGCAACAGCTCCCTGTATCGCTGAGCAGATCTCTCCTGCCTCACCAGTTACAAACAGCCTGTAACAAGGACTGGGCTGTGCTGGGGCTCCAGTAAGGACTGGGCTGTTTGAGCAGGTCAATGCAGATGCTGCCTTGTGTCCCACAAAGCTTGGGGCAGGTGGGGAGCAGGTCCCCCTCCCCTGTGGTACCAGGCTGCAGCAGAGAGGGTGACCTGCACTGCAGCATCTGTGTGTCACTGGGCTAGAGGAAGCAGGAGATGGACAGGTGGAGATGTAAATCTGGCCGTACTTTAGCAAGTCTTAGGCAGAATTAAAACTACAGAAATGTGCCACAGATTGCAGGGATGGGCTACAGCTTCCAGTGGTTGCATCATCTTTAACAAATAAGCCCAGGACCCAGAAATATAAACACATCTCAAATAACCTGTGGCCCAAGGAAGGAAGTGCACAGTCTTTTAGTTCTGTTTGTGGCAGAATAAGAGCATATCCTATGTAAAAATGGGAAATTCAAAGTGGATGAAAGGCAGTACTTTTCTGGACAGTGGGTATTTAGACCTGGATGGGTGGAGGCTGAGCCTGTGGTTTTGCAAAGGAAAGCTCAGGCTCTCTGCTTTGGACAACTTCCATGTACTAGGCCAAGATTACCTTGTGTTCACAGGCATCAATTTTATTCTGGCTTTTCATCTGCTGGTTCCTGCTGCTGCAGATGCTTTAATGATTCTAAACCAGAACATTGGTCTAGTGCAGCTGCTGTCCTGGTCTTGTGAATTTTAAGTCTTTAATCAAGGTATTTAAATAACAGTGGGCACATTTGCTAATCAGACATTTTGGGATTTTATTAGCTTATCAACTGGTGAAAGCAGCATGTCTTTATATTATAGTCAGTGTTTTTTTGATGCCCCGTTGAGGTTTTATACTGAAATAAATGTTTAAAGTATTTGTTTTGCAACAAAGCCAAGTGAAAGACACAATAGTCCAGCCAGGTACCTCTAACTGGGAGCATTTCTTCTGATGCAGTCATGGCAGAGGCAGCAGTTAATGGCTGTTTAATGGATTGTTAGGTGTAAGGAAGCTCTGCAATACTTTAAATTAGACTCAGGTAATGAGAAAAGCTAAACTAATCTTACACAGCAGGTCTCTGCAAACTTCCAGCACCTTCACCACAGGGTTAGAACAAAGGACACAGAAGGCACAAAGGTGCAGGTCAGCAGCAGCTTTGGTACCTTGGAGGTCTCCACACATAAAAAGTTACTAAAAACAAAGTTCAGCTGATGTCTCTTTGGGGTAAATGTTACTGAGTTTAGTTCAACACATGTGGCCATCAGCCCTTCACAGTCTGAAGGTCTGCAGCCTCTTTGTTGTCTTTTATAGGGGATGGTTTGGGGGAGGATTTGTACTCTGCACCCTAAGAAGTACCAGCAGAGAAATTCACCCAGGTGAGGCAGTGGTGGTTCTGCTGAGTAACTGCAGGACTTCTGTAATTAACCTTCAGCTAATGAAGGGTCAGTGTACTCAACTCTTGTGTCTTGATCTCTCCAAGCTGTAGAGAAACATTTGGCACATTGAGCATATCCCTCACATTTTGTAATTTGAGAAGCCCCCACGTTTGCTTTGTGCCCTTACAAATTGCTCTTCTGTGGCTGTGGTCAGCCTGAGAAAGCTTTTCTTGCTGAAGGGAGGGCTAGAACTGTGTGCAGGGGAAGAAAAGTTGTAGTGCTGATGGTGGTGGGCAGAAGGTGTTTGCAGGGGTTGGGTGATGCCATGGCAGTTCCTGGTGAAGACATCCAGGGGCCGAGCACGGAGCAGTGTGAGAAGGGCAGTAGAAGTTCCACCAGCTCCTTCCTTGGGTTTCATGGAGCTGGAGCTGCCAGCACTTGTGTGGGCCCAGTCTGAGGTGGGCTGCTCATGGGCAGGTTCAGTTGCTTCCCATGACTTGCAGAGGTCCTGCTCTGCAGAACTCAGCTCCCATCTCTCCTCCACTGCCATTTATTCCCGTTCCCCTGAGCAGCTCCATGTGGTGAAGGAAGCCAAAGGGCAGCTGCAGAAAACGTGGAGATGGCAAGGGTGGGTTGAATTTGATGGTGTCTTCATCCTAATCCACCCAGTATTTTCCTGCAGTAGGGAATGTCTGCTTTGCCAGGATCTTTGCTTTCCGCTCTCCCTGTCGGCATCCTGGCTGTTCTGAGCCCTGCTTTCTTTGTTCATGAGATTCACCCTCATCAAAGTAGTCTCCAGGAATTATCATTAAGCATTCTGCAGTAAGTTTGGCAGGGCATTAGAAATTCAATAGCCAAATAAATTTATGGGGTAAGGATGTATTTTTTTTAACACACTGGAATTTGGGAATGACGTGCTGTGCTATAAATAGAAGTGGATCAGAGTTCTGTTCAGGGTCTAGCATGAATTAAAACTGAACCAGATGCTGAAAACTGTTCTTTCTGGCTTTTTCTTCCCTGGGGGAAGGGACCATGTCAGATTCCTGAGATTTTGCCATACGCTGTTTGTTTTTCTTGGCTTTTGATCTCTCACTGTTGAGATCTTACTGGGCATCATCCCTCTTCTCAGCCAAGTGGGCTGACTGGCCTTACTGTATTTAACCAAGGGAAAGGGATTGCTGTGCCATGACTTGTGAGGTGCAGGAAAATGTCTTACCCACATGGCACCTCACAAGCTGAACAGTTCAATCCTTCAGTGCAGTTAAACACTACATTAAGAAATAAATACTGACATTAACTTACTTTGGTAGAAATAAGCCCAGTAAATGCTCCATGGGTGGCACCTCACTTCTGAGCCACCTAGCAGCTGCCAGCTCTGTTGCAGCTGATTTTGCTGACCCTGCACACCAAATCCCATCCCTGCTAGGGCACTGGAATGTGTGAGCCCACTCTGAATGTGCCAGCTGTTGTCAGCTGCAATAACCATGCTCACAGGTACTTGGGTAGAGCTGAATCCCTCATGGGAATGAGAATCACATCTCACTTGGCTACTTTTCACCTCAGAGAGTGGCTCAGAGAACATAGAACAGTGTTTTCTTGGGATGTTTGTGTCAGGTAGAGAAGCTTCTGGGATTTGGGAGAGGAAATGGCACTTTTTCCTTAGGAGTAGCATTCTGGAGAGCATCAGCCTACCCTCTGCTCCTGTGGAGAATGTGTGCAGAGCAAGTCTGAAAACACATTGGATAACAGAATGGGAAAGATTTTTGCTGGGGTCCTCTGTGAGAGGGTGGCCATTTCTACCTGGGGTTTGCTGTTACCTTTGTTGCCTTGGGGTGTCATGTAAATTGAAGTTGCAGCCAGGTCTGAGACTTACTGCAGTTTTTTCTGGGTGGTGCTGCTGCAGGCTCTGCTGCCTGAGCTGTGTGAGCTGCAGGGAGATGCTTATGTGCATGCAGCAAATGCAATTCTGGAATAACCTGGGGATGACAAGGACCTGTGTGCCTCTGAAGCCTGGGCAGAGCATCACTAAGTGTATTTGGTGCATTATATTTTGGCTGGGGTTAGGCTGTTCCCATGGGAATGCAATACCCAGCTCTCTTTGACAGCTTCATACTCACATCATGGAGCACAGGGTGATGGGGAGAAGAAGGGAGGAAAGGCAGAGCAGATGGAGATCAATTCATGTGGTGCTTGCAGACAAAGGTCTGCATTACCTGAGAGTTAAGGGATTCACTGTTCTGCTGCTGCTTCCCAGTGTTAGTGCATCAGTCCCACATCTGCAGATTGCAAACAAGCTGCTTCTCACTGCTCCTCACCTCCCCCTCAGAGCAGTTCAGGAATGGAGGGTGTCTCTGTGCATGACATCTGGCACTGTGGGACCATGGCTGGGTTGACATCTCTTTCCTGCACTGCCATCCTGTGCTTTTTAGAGGGATGTAGAATCCAGCCTGTCCTGGCATGGTTCTGTCTTTCCTTGAGAGATGGCCAGAGTCTCTGAGCTTTCTGTGGTTTGTAGGCAGCTGTGGCTGCCCCTGGAGCTCTGTGCCCTCTGAGTCTGTGTTCCTGGCCATGGGCAGATGGAGTGACAGCTGGAAGTCTGCTGTTGGATTTATTACTCAGAGGGGAAGGAGAGAGTGGGAGTTGGAGGCAGAAGTTGCTTGGGTGCTGTTTGCTGGAGCAATGATTCCCTACTGATATTTCAGCTGCAATTGCTGTTTCTTTTCAGGACACAGGTATTGGGATGACCCAGGAGGAGCTGATTTCTAACCTTGGTACCATTGCTCGATCAGGCTCAAAGGTAACTTGGGAAGAGGACCCTTCTCCCTCCCTTAGAAAACTCTTCTCCAATTACAACTGCTTTTGTTCTCCCAGTAATTTTTCATTCTGTTTTGTCCCCTGGCCCTCAGCCCAGCTGTGAAATTGCACCCCTTTTGGAAGGTGAAACCTGCCTGTGGAGTCTTCTGGCTTTCAGTGGTCTCTTCTGTGCTATGGGAGGCCCAGGGAGCCCAGGCAGTGCTGATGGGTCCTGTGTGTAGCACTGCTGCACCCACTGCCCTCACTCCAAACACCCTCCTGCCCAGCCATCCTCAGAGGGGCACCCACCCACTTGGCATTTACCCCATGTCCAGGGGAGCAGCAGCTCTGTCCCCACAGCAAGGTGTACATGTGTACCTGATTTTTGTTTTCATCTCTGGAGGCACCATTTTAAGGTTTCCTGCTCCTGATTGATCAAATTCTCACTTATTTTCCTTTTGCTTCTCTAAGCAGTTCTCCCCTTTTCCAGAGGTGCAGTCCCTATGGAGAAACCCTTCTCCTTGGGAACCTTCCTCGGAGCACTGATGCAGGAGTGTGGGGTGAGGGTGCTGGACTGCCAGGATGCAATGCCTGAGCTCACCTGGGGATTGATCACAACCCCCAGCAATACCTGAAGTCACTGTGTGTTGGTTTGTGTCTCTTTTGTTCCTGCAGGCTTTTCTAGAAGCTCTGCAGAGCCAAGCTGAAGCCAGCAGTAAAATCATCGGCCAGTTTGGAGTGGGTTTCTATTCAGCCTTCATGGTGGCTGATAAAGTGGAGGTGTTCTCCCAGTCAGCAGAGCCAGGCAGCCCAGGCTACCACTGGTCATCTGATGGGTGAGGCTGCAGAGTGGGGTGGCTGCATGGGGGGCTGATCCAGACCAGGCATGGCCTGAATGCTGTGCAAAGACAGGGTTTGTGTGTTCTTTCAGGACCTGGCTGACTGGTCTAGGTCCTGCTCAAGTTATACACAGTAACAAAGCATGGCCAAATGTGCCAGTGTGGGAACTGCAGGGACAGAGTTGGTTTGTCAGAGCAGGCATGCTATGGACAGAGTCTCTCCTGTTCCATCCCTGCTGGCAGGGAGTCAGCTCAGGGGGCCCCACACCACAGGGACAAACTGAACCTCTTTGGTCTAATCTTCCTCTGAGGTTTGACACGAGGCACCCAGAGAGAGCAGAGCTTGTGCAGTGCTGGGGTCTGCAAGCACATCCCCCTGTGGCTCACAGCTGTGTGCTCATCCTTTACTTTCTGCTTGAAGTTGCAAACATCTGTGATGGCAAAACTATGGACTGCTAGACATGTTGAAAGTGGAGCTGCTGAGGGTGACAAGCTCAGCATCCCCTCAAAACTTCCTCAGAATAAAGAATTTACTACATTACTTAAATTCTTGAGAAAACTGAGACACCAGACTGGTCTGGGTTTTCAGTAGCTAGTGTCTTTGCAGAGCAGTGTGTCTGGGGTCTGGAGTGGGGAAAACAGACACATGTTTTTTGGGGTTTCTCAGAGGCACAAGGAGCATTCAGGCATTCAAGACTTTTTTTGCCTTTTCCTTTTGGCCTTGGAAGTGTTATGTGTACTCTTAGTTGAACAAACAATTTCTCTGTCCCATCATGGGTGTACCTGAGGCACAGACTGACACAATGTTTGTTTCTAATCCTAGTTCAGGGATGTTTGAGATTGCAGAAGCATCTGGGGTCAGAGCTGGGACTAAGATTATTATACACCTCAAAGAAGACTGCAAAGAGTTTGCAAATGAAGACCGAGTCAAGGGTGAGTAGAGGAGGGGAATGCTGTTACCCCTGGGGTTTTGTGAAGTCTGTTGGCACCCACAGATGGGAGGTGAATTTACAGGTTTTGTTCCTCTCCTGCAACTCCTTTCACCTGCTGTTACTGAGGGAATTCCTGCTGTGCTGTTTCCACAAAGGTGACCCTTCTGTGTCTTCTTTCCATTCCAGAGGTGGTGACAAAATACAGCAACTTCATCAGCTTCCCCTTGTACCTCAATGGAAGAAGAATTAACACATTACAGGTGAGGTGGAGGCCACAGGCAGGTAACTCATGGAGATGAACCACTGTAATGCTCCACTGGAGACAGGAAACAGCATAAAGCTGCTGCTGTCCCTGGAAATCAGGAGAGGATTGCCCAGGATATCACAACCCTTGTAGTGAGTAGTTAAGTAGAACAAAAGGAGACAATCCAGCTGAAGTCATAACTGCAACAGCTTGTTTGCATTTATTGTGGAAAATTCTTGGAGATCAGCAAGATCTCTATCTTCCCTTATCCTGAATTATTATTTCAAGTGCTTTATAATACTTATTCTGTTCAAGCCATGTGATGTCTTAGTGCTCATAGGGATTGCTCATATTGCTGATGTGCTGACACCTCTCACTGCAGTTCTTTCTGTCCTTTACATGGAATAGCCACTGCCAGGGAGTGGTTGGGGTTTTTTAGCAGCTCAGCTCACAGCCTGATTTATTCCCAGCTCCTAGCTGAGCACACTGCTTGATGCTGGCATTTTCTGACCACTGGCAATATACTGCAGCCAGATCCATTTAACTCAGATGTTCTTGGCCCAATTGCAGCCATCACTTGGGAGAAATTAATTATCTTTCAAACAGAAATCTATGGATCATTTTCCTCTAGCATCTCCTCTTCTAATTGTTTAAAACTTTCTCATGTAAGAGAGCAGGTGGA
Organism: Parus major; assembly: GCF_001522545.3. Lineage (NCBI taxonomy): Eukaryota > Metazoa > Chordata > Aves > Passeriformes > Paridae > Parus > Parus major. The sequence goes on from NC_031783.1 coordinate 2,427,882, forward strand.
GAGCATGTGTGTGGCTTTTTTGTTCCCTGGAATGTGGCACTGACTGCACAGACGTTCAAGACTGTACTTAAACATTTTATGATGTTTATTTATCTAAGGTTCTGTAACTGGTGTTATTAGTCACTGATTATTAATTTGGATTCCTGCATAATAGTGTTTCTGTTCCAAAGGCTTTCTAGCTGTGCCCCTTAAATTACAAAACCAGAAATAGCTTTAGACAGCTGCTTGCTCTTTCTACCTGACAATCAATAGGACAGGCTCCCTGGAGCAGAGCAGTAGTAGAGCAAGGGGTGAACTGCCCTTAATAGAGTCATGCACTTCTATCTTCTTATCAGATAGTCTGTTTTCCCTTGGGTTACAGCAACAGCTTGATTCTCATTATGCTCCCATTTCATGCCTTTTCTTTATCCAGGATCTTGGCTTTGTGTTTTTCCACACATCAGCATCAGTTCACTGCAAACAGAGCTACAGTTGGTTCCCTGGTGGGCTTTCTCCTTGATGAGCTCCTGAATGCTCACAGCATGGAGCTGGGGGCTTCTCTGTTCTAACTGGGATAAATGTTAGCTACAAGTGATCCCCTGAGAATGCAGCACTTTCCCTAACACAGCTACTGTAGAACACCTTAGCTCCCAGTAAGTCCATAATCCTACCTTATCATCCTGCAAACCCTCCAGGACACTTATATGTGCTGGAAATGAGGGGAAGCCACCTGTGGAACAAGGCTCTGAGGCACAGGGGTCCTTAAGGATTTCATGGCTGCCAGGGACCTGAAACCCTTGGGCTCTGAGGATGGGCTGGATGTTTGTGCTGTCCTCAGAAATCACTCCTGTCACTTGTTTGGGCTCAAGTGGCAGAGAGAGGCAGTGACTGAGATAGGCTTCACCCATCTGGAAACACACAGTTCTGTGTTGAGTCCCAGATCTTTGCTAGATGTAAGACTTTTGCTGATGTACTGAAAACTGAAACATGCTGTGAGCATGGGCTGAGTGCTTCAGAAAGCACTTGGGGATTAGAGCAGCAGCAGGTGGAAGGCAGAGCTCACGGCTTCAGTGCATGTGTTTATGTGAGAAACAGTGCTGAAGCAGTGACCCTGCAGTGGTTCACAAAGCATCTCCCAAGTTGCTGAACAAATCAGCAGAAAACAGGCAGTGCAGGAGCCGCTTCACAAGCTCTTAGCTGAGACAGTGACCTCCATCAGAGAGGCAGATTGGTTGCAAAAGGCTCACTTAAATTTTTGCTTTTCCTTTGCTTGCTGATCAGGCCTTGAGAATGTGACCAGTACTGCCCGTCAGTCGAGCTGTGGGGTCTGCCCAGGATGGCCACTGGCAAGTGCAAAGCAAAGGAAGTTAGCCAAATCCCTTTTGTTTTGGGCTAAACAAATACGTTGCAAGGCAAGGGTTACCTCTGAGGGATGGCCCGAGGCCAGATGAGGGGCAGTAGTTTGTTTTTCTGTGATAATGTGCCTGAGCCACATCTCACTCTCTGGCTGTGCAGAGGAGTATGTTTAAAAGGTTCTGTTTCCCTGCTCTGGCATCCTGGAGGCCACAGAGCTGATGGGGAGCTGTTCTCTCTGCTCCTCCACAGGCTTTGTGGATGCTGGAGCCCAAGGACATCGGGGAGTGGCAGCACGAGGAGTTTTACCGTTTCATAGCGCAGGCTTACGACAAGCCCCGCTACGTCCTGCACTACAAGACCGACGCTCCCCTCAACATCCGCAGCATCTTCTACGTGCCCGAGCAAGTATGTGTCCTGTCCTGGGAGCATGGGAGATGTGCCCAGCTGCTCTGAAAGGGGAGAATGGGAGAGCTCCTTAGGGAAAAGAGGCAGATATGGCTACAGGGAGGAGTATCCAGGTGGTATCTGCAGTGGGCTGGGTGCCACAGGGTAGTTGGGATACTGAGCCATGGCAGGAGCAGGAGGAGGGCTCAGGTAGGTCCCTAGGGAAGAGAGCCAAGATTTCAGCTTCTGTTGGGTTCAGCATTGTAGGGAAGACCACAGTGTGACCTGGGCACCCTGCACAGTGCTGGTGTTACCTCCTGTCTCTTCTCCTGCAGAAACCATCCATGATTGACATCAGCAGGGAAATGGGCTCCAGCGTTGCCCTCTACAGCCGCAAAATCCTCATCCAAACCAAAGCTACAGACATCCTGCCTAAGTGGCTGCGCTTCCTTAGAGGTGTGTGTGGGACCAGGAACAGCAGCTGGTGGACAGTGGCTTCCACAGGGATGAGTCAAGGGCTGCCCTCCTGAGTGTGGCACTTGTGTTTGCATCACTGTTCAAGGGTTGCTCTGTGTTCCAGGTGTTGTGGACAGTGAGGATATACCCCTGAATCTCAGCAGGGAGCTGCTGCAGGAGAGTGCCCTGATCAGGTAAGCTAGAGTAACTCTGGACTAAGATAAAAGGAAAAGATGTAAAGCCATGAGGGAAAGGGGACAGTGGACTCAGTACAACCCTGCATAGAGAGATGTTCACCTATAATGTCTTGCTCTGGCAGCTGTCTTTAAAAAGGCTTGTTCCTCCTGCAGGAAGCTCCGTGATGTTTTGCAGAAGAGGTTGATCAAGTTCTTCATTGACCAGAGCAAGAAGGACCCTGAAAAATACGCCAAATTCTTTGAGGAGTACGGGCTATTCATGAGAGAGGGGATTGTCACGATAGCAGAGCAGGATGTCAAGGTACCAGGAGTCTTGAAACACTGCAGCCAATGGGAATGATTAGCATGAGCTGGGATGAGGGAGACTGCTACTTCCCCTTGGAACTTGCATGCCCATAACTTGTGTTCCTGAGTCTACCAAGACCTATGGATTCTCTAGTGCCTAAACTTTGACTCTTTCTGGCTGGTGCTGCTTCCCATTTATTTTGAGACCCTGCAGAGTCTCTGTGCCCACACAGTTGTCAGCCCTCCCTGGTGCAATGTCAACTACAACAGGCAATAAAGATGGGTCTTCCCCTCCTGTTGTCTTCTGCCTAATTCCCATTTCCAGGAGAGCTTGACCTACATCTTGTCCAGGTCACTTTTCTGCCTCTAGTGTCTGGAGCAGGAAAGGAGGGATTCAGAATCCCCTGAACCTTTTTGTAGAGCTGCCAAGAGGCACAGGAATCCTTTGGGCTGGGAGGGGTCGAGTGGAGCTCAGTGACCAGCCCTGAGCTCACAGGAGAACGTTTCTTGCAGGAGGACATAGCAAAGCTGCTGCTTTACGAGTCGTCAGCGCTGCCTGCGGGGCAGCTGACCAGCCTGACTGAATACAGCTCGCGCATGAAGGCCGGCAGCAGGAACATCTACTACCTGTGTGCCCCCAACCGGCACCTGGCCGAGCACTCTCCCTACTTCGAGGCCATGAAGAAGAAGGACATGGAGGTGGGTGAGCAGTGGTGCCACCAGCCAGGGAAACACCCTGAGCTGCTGCAGCAGTGGTCAGGGCTGGCTCTCAGAGCTGAGCAGGGAAGTGAGGCCTGTGACAGAGCCCTGCCAGCGCAGTGCCTTTGCCTGGCCCCCTCTGCCTCTGCTCAGATTGTGGCATGAGCCAGGAGGGACCTGGAAACTTGTTTAACAATGTTAAAAAATATATATATATATTATATATATATATATTCAGCTGTTAGGATTATCCAAAGGAGGGCCAGGAGAATGGTGAAGGGCCTGGAGGAGAAGCCATATGAGGAGCGGCTGAGGGTTTGTTCATCTGGAGAAAAGGAGACAGAGAAGACCTCACTGTGGTCTTCAATGTCCTCACAAGGGGCAGCAGAGGGGCAGGTGGGCAGGTATCAATCTCTTCACCCTCATGACCAGTGGCAGGACCCAAGGGAATGGCTGAGGCTGAGTCAGGAGGTTTAGGCTGGCTATCAGGAGAAAGCTTTCACCCAGAGATGTTAAGCACTGGGACAGGCTCCCCAGGGAAGTGCTCACAGCAATGTCAGGCACTGAGTGATAGTCACTGTGGGGTTGAACCTGTGAGTTTCCTGTGTGATGTTCTTGCTGTTTGGTGTGGAGCTGCCTTGGGAAGGAGGGAATGTTGTTACATCCCAGTGTGTTAATGTCCCTTTGTTGGCACAGGTGCTGTTCTGCTATGAGCAGTTTGATGAGCTAACACTCTTGCACCTCCGGGAGTTTGACAAGAAGAAGCTGATCTCTGTGGAGACAGACATTGTTGTTGATCACTATAAGGAAGAGAAGTTTGAGGAGAGCCGCCCAGGTACTGTGAGGCTCCCCATGCCCTCCTGCTGCACACTGTCCTGTGACCCTGAGCAACCAGTGAGGGGACACCTTCCTCCCCTGCTCTTGCAGCTCCTGAGCAAGAGCCTTCCACCCTCCCATTCTCATGGTCTGAAGAGTTTTTGCAGATTCATTTCATCTCACATTATCAAAGTTAAATGGAATGTCATTTGTAGAGTTGCCATGATTTTATTTCAACCCTCCTGCATACATCTGGTGCCCAGAGAGGGGCAGACAGCCCCTGGCAAGACATAAGCCTGCCCTCCTGGGTATGGGGTACCATACCTGCCATGCCTGGGGTATGGCATGGTCTGGGATCAGGTCTGATATGTAGGTGTGTGCTGAGTGGTGCTGCACTCCCATTCCCACAAAAGAACTGATAAGTGGAAGTGTGAAATGGAAGTGTGGAAACTCAGCTCACTGTCCATTGCACACTCAGATGTGCCCTCTTTCCCTGGCAGCTGGAGAACGTTTGACAGAGAAAGAGGCTGAGGATCTGATGGCCTGGATAAGGAATGCCTTAGGCTTTCGAGTCACTGGAGTGAAGGTGGGTATTCTGTGTCTGTGTAAGAGAGTACACAGAGATAATGGTGTGGGGAAAAAAGATGATGGGTGTTTGGGGATCTGCTGCCACAGCTTTTTCTTTGGATCCCATGGGAAGTCATTCTTCTCTGTGCCTCCTGTGTGTAAATGCTGTGGATGCTGGCATTTGTCACTGGATAGTCAGCATGGCAGCAGAAGAACCACATCTCAATGTGTATTGAGCAAAGCCATATTGCAGTCGATACTCAGGTTACCAGAACAGGCTGGTGACTTTTCTTGCTTGTGGACTAGAAAGATGTATTGGCAAGGAATGCTTTGGGTCCAGCTGCAGCCACTGCCTGTGGACTGTGGGGCCATTTGGGCCCCCATCTTTCCTGCTGGTTTAGGCAGCTTGTGTGGGATGGGAATGAATCATGTGGAGGCTTGGTGTGGATCTGTGCTGAGAAGATTCCAAGTCCTCAGACTTTCCCCACCTCTAAGACTGTCCATGGCAGCCCTGACTGGTGCTTGTGCCACAGGTGACCACACGGCTGGACACCCACCCTGCCATGATCACCGTGCTCGAGATGGGCGCTGCCCGCCACTTCCTGCGCATGCAGCAGCTGGCCAAGACCCAGGAGGAGCGAGCCCAGCTCCTGCAGCCCACCCTGGAGATCAACACAGGGTAAGGGGGGATGTCCTGGGACACAGCAGCCTCTAAGAAGTGGAGGCAGAGAGGAGACAGTGTAAGGCTGCCAATTAGCAGAGTCCTCCCCATTAAATGCAGATGGTGCCACAGAGCCATGATCTGTGAGGCTGCGTGGCACCTTTGACATGAGCTCCCCACACAGTGTCCAGCCCTCTGGGGACCCATGGGGGTTATAGGGACAGGTAGGACAGAAGAGAGAAGCCCCCAGAACAGGAGCAGGGAAGTTAACTTTGGTGACCCACTGTGCCTTAGCTGCTCATTCTGGAAATAAATTTCTCACTGTGTCCTAAACCAGCAAGTCTCAGTGTTGATCTCTCTCTTACAGGCATGCTCTTATTAAGAAGCTCAGTGAGCTGAAGGACAGTCAGCCGGATCTGGCCCAGATGTTGCTCGATCAGGTGAGAGCCAGACCTTCTCCAGAAGCAGCACCATCCTTCCCAGAACCAACTTGCAGACCATGGCAGGGAACAGGGTGAACCATTACAGTGGGCAAGAGTCACATCCTTCTGTGGTCCCTGGGTATTTCTGGGACTTGTGGTCCGTGTTTTCCTAGCAGGTGTCCTAGAAGACATTCTTGGTCTCAGCATGCAGGTCCTAGAGAGTGACATCCCCTTCCTCCCTCAGGCAGATTGCTTTAGTGCTTATTTAGTGCTTTCTTATCTTTTTCAGATTTATGAGAATGCCATGATTGCAGCAGGACTGAATGAGGATCCCAGGCCAATGGTGAACCGGCTGAACGAACTCCTCACCAGAATCCTGGAGAAGAACTGAGCCCCCGTGACTGAAGGATGAACTCTGTGCTGATCTCTTGCCTCAGGCACAGCCACCCTCGGCAGCTGCTTGCAGGCACTGTCCAGCACAGGTTCATGGGCAGAGGGCAGGGACAATGCTGGGGACACCCAGCCCTCCCTGCATGAGGAGGAGCCACCTGTAATTATCAAATCCCACATCACCAAGTTGTTCAAAGTGCCATGCTCTTAGTGGGAACAAACTCCAGAGATTGTTGCTTAAATAATATGCCCAAATTTCTGACATGAACCTGAAGAGCCTCATTTCATATTGCTTCTGAAAATGGCCTTTCTCAAAACAGAGGATGGCAGCAAGATTCCCAATTAAGTCTGTGAATACACCCCCTATCCACAAAATCCTTGTGCACCTTTGTGCTCTGGAACAAGCACAGGAAGAATTAATTAATTAGTTAATAAACCTCCAAGTCTGACCAGGCAGGAGCTTGCTGGCATATAGACAGCTTGCTGCCTTTGGCAGACACAGATACTGTTGGTGGAACATGTCAGTGCAATCCCATGGCAGAAAAGATCACTGAGCTGCTGGATAAGAGTTCATCTTGGTCTTGTGGAAAAAGGGAAGTAACTGGGAGACAGCTTTCCACTGTGTGGCTTTCTGGACAGTCTGTGGGATAAAGCTGATCTGTATTTATGACAAATAAACAGTTCTTATTTTCCAGACACACCCCCCACTTGTCTCTCTTTATTTTGTTGGTCTTTGTGTTTTCCAGCTGTTAATGTTGATCTCTCTTCAGATGCTGTTTGGTTCTTTGGGGAATCACTGGACATGGGTGGCAAAAGAGCTGTGAAAACACCAGGGAGTGTAGAGGCAAAGCAGGAGAAGCTGTAACTATGATAGTTTTGTAGATGAAAATGGGATGCAGCCCTTGGTTGAGTCAAGGAGCAGTGGCTATTCAGGCAGAAATGCCATACTAGATTCCCTCTGTGTGTCTGCCTTACACCACGCACATGGTTTGTAAGAATCCTTTCTCCTGCTCAGTGGGGCTCTGAGCAGCCCTGGTACTTGTTTAGCTTATCTTTAAATTGCCAGATTAAGATGCTGGGAGTGAGTTTGGTTAACTCTTAGGGTGCTGTGCTGAACAGGGCAACCTCCATCTCTTTAAACTACAGGAACCCTGGCTGTGCACAGGAGTAAAATTCCTGCTGCTTGAGAGACCATTTGAGAAGTTTCATTAACATCACCTAACATTTAGTTTTTATTTAGATGCAGAAGAGGAAAAAAAAGGTGACAGTTTAGAGGGTGCTGAGACAATCGAGACCTCCTCCATCCTACAGTGGCTGGTGATAATCCTGTCAGGAACATTGTGGCCAGCAGGAGCAGGGCAGTGACTGTCCCCCTGTGCTGGGCACTGCTGAGGCACCTCCAGTCCTGGGGGCAGTCCTGGGCCCCTCACAACAAGAAAGACATTGAGGGGCTGGAGTGTGTCCACAGAAGGGGCTGGAGCAGCTGAGGGAGCTGGGAAAGGGGCTCAGCCTGGGGAAAAGGAGGCTCAGGGGGCCCTTCTGGCTCTGCACAACTCCCTGACAGGAGGGGACAGCCAGGGGGGTCGGGATCTGCTCCCAGGGAACAGGGGCAGGAGAGGAAACAGCCTCAAGTAATGCCAAGACAGATTCAGATTAGGCATTGGGAAAATTTCTACATGGAAAGGGTGGGCAGGCACTGGCACAGCAGCCCAGGA